>NW_025534611.1:55000-87500 GCF_020615455.1 Coregonus clupeaformis | reverse complement strand
AGAACACATACGTTTTTCCAGCAGCAGACTATGATTGATAATGTCAAACGCCGCACTGAAGTCTAACAAAACAGCCCCCACAATCTTTTTATCATCAATTTCTCTCAGCCAATCATCAGTCATTTGCGTAAGTGCCGTGCATGTTGAATGTCCTTCCCTGTAAGCGTGCTGAAAGTCTGTTGTCCATTAGTTTACTGTAAAAAAGCATTGTATCTGGGAAAACAACATTCTAAATGCTATATAATATTTGAGGTGCTATTTGATCTAGCATAGTTTGCACTTTTGGGATTATTCCATTGATTGCTTCCAATGTACCGGTTAAACTAAGTCCACCACAGCTCTTGAACTGTGTCGGTGTGTTGTTGTTGTTGTTCCAGGGGTGGATGCTGCCTCGGGGGTGGTGAACACCACAGACCAGGAAGTGGTAGGGGTGGAGCCCCAGTCCCCATGCCCAGCCGGATGGCATCAGAATGGGCATCGCTGCTTCTCCTTCTACCCCGTCTGGGCCACCTGGTCCACAGCAGAGGTAACACTTGTAATAGGGAGAGACAGAGAAACTAAAGGCCAACTTGTAGTAGAGTTGGTTAGGCATTGATTTAGGGCAATTCCATGGTAATAGAATGACTCTAAAATCAGGCGCACATTTAATTCAGGAAATGTCATTTTCTAGCTTGCGTTGATCTTAGCTCCCCGAGGTAATGCCGGGGCTTTAGCTCAGCGGGCTAACACAGTGTTCTCTGACTGTCCCTCCAGTCGTACTGCTCCCAGCACAGAGGGAATCTAGTGTCGGTTCACAGCCCGGGTCAACAGGTGTTTGTCCAGGACCTGGTCAGGAGACACACAGACCAGCCGGTCTGGATGGGGGGCTACGACGCAGCTCAGGTACACTGGGTTAATCAGTCAGTCAGTCAGTCACATGTTTAGTAATGTCTACAGGTTACACAGGTAAAATCTCAATGTACCTTTTGGTTTAAAAACAAAAAGAAGTGGTTTCAATCCATTAATCAATCAATCAATGTTTTCCTGTGATTAGGAGGGGATGTGGCTGTGGAGTGACGGCTCAGCTGTTGACCATTTTTACTGGGAGGAGGATGAGCCCAGTAACTCTGGACAGGGGGAGAACTGTATGGAGCTACACACTGGAGGTACACACGTACACACTCTCTCTCTCTCTCTCTCTCTCTCTCTCTCTCTCTCTCTCTCTCTCTCTCTCTCTCTCTCTCTCTCTCTCTGAGGACATTGAAATAATTGAAGTGTTGTTGGTTGTTGCCTTGGCAACAGCTGGGCAGGGATGGAATGACGTGTCCTGTAGAGAGCTGAGGTTCTACGTGTGTTCGATGGAGACAAGGTAGCGGGCTAATACTGTCTTGTATCTGGCCACGTTTCTGCAGAGACCACATTAACAGTAAAATACATTCATATCTTTTTTATTTTCATTTTTATTTTCATGTTCTTTTAGATCTGGTTTAGCAGCATTACCAAGTCAGAAGCAAGCACACGAGAGAGGTAGGTATGTCTCGGCCCATTGTCTAGGCTAAACAGATCTAAGAGATCAAGAAGTTTGTGGTGTCTGATAGTGGGAAGTTACAGGTGCAGCACCTCGTTAGATGGCACTTGTCAGAACGCTGAGTGTGGATGTGGTGCAGGGAATCAAGCGCAGGAACAAAGGTGTTCGTCAACAGACTTTAGTAATCCAAAATAGAACTCCAAACAGGTGAAATAGCCAACCCAACCGGGAGGCAAGAACAAATTACGCACACACACAACAGTGCGTAAAAACAAGAAAAGGCGCACGCAGTGCGGACTCTCGACAACAAACAATACGAGAGAGAAAACCCATCAACAGTAACAGCTGACATAACAATCACACATAACACCTGACCCAACACACGATAACTAAATAGGAAACTAAATCAAACACTAACAAGGGACAGGTGTACAAACAGACAAAACCAAACAAACATGAAACATCGAACGGTGGCAGCTAGTACTCCGGGGACGACGACCGCCGAAGCCTGCCCGAACAAGGAGGAGGAGCAGCCTCGGCCGAAACCGTGACAGCACTCTGCCATAAAGATGACAGCTGTCTGATGATTAATGGCACTTGAGAACGCTACGCTATTATTTAAATCTCCCATGTTAAAAACTGACTTCCAACGTTCTATTCACTGTAAACAATGTGACTTACCTATCAGCTATTTTGACCACTTTCCCCAGCAGCTTCGGCAAAAACGTAGAGCATATTTTTTAGTCCTCTTCTCTGCTATTCAAACCTAACATCAGGACACAGAAATAACTTCTACCAATCAAACTATACAGCTGTTTTGGTAACTGCATCAACTACTTTAATGTAGCTATCTTCCCACTGTTGAAGTAAGTGCCATATAACGTTTAAAATGTTCTAATTGTAGCACTGTGGAAGCATGTCAGACCGATTATACCACACAGCTCACTCTAACCCACTAACCTTACCCTCTATAACAACCCCCACGCTAGCCACGCTACGATAGCGACCCCACTTACTATAGCTAACCCATGACCTACCTATCTAAAATAGCCTGGGCTATTTACTACTACTACTACAACAACCCACTGACGGCTACCATCAACTAGTTTTACAACGGTCACTCCCTCTACTAAACCAGCCTACAAAATGTAACACTAACAAACTTCTAAACTACTTCCACTAGATGCTCTATCATAGTTCTTCCTCAAATAATATCCTAAAACTTTACTAATTCCTTATGAGTGAAAGTGTAGTAGTGTGACTGTAGTTGTTAGTGATGAAAGATGTGATCTAACTGCCCCACACTCCAAAGTAATAAGGTTCATATAGTAGTCTATCAAAGTAATCAGACCAGATATTGTAATATATTTTTTAAACTTTTGACTATATTTCACTACTTCGCTTAAGTAAAAGCGTTTCAAAATGTGTTCCACTGCCACAAAAAATACTTGTGAAGAGGTAAAGCAACCCCCAGTTTTTCTTCATGGAAATTTGCAAAGAAAAAGCCATATCTCAGACTGGCCAATAAAAATAAAAGATTAAGATGGGAAGTCTGAGATATGGCTTTTTCTTTGCAACTCTGCCTAGAAGGTCAGCATCCCGGAGTCGCCTCTTCACTGTTGACGTTGAGGCTGGTGTTTTGCAGGTACTATTTAATGAAGCTGCCAGTTGAGGACCTGTGAGGTGTCTGTTTCTCAAACTAGACACGCTAATGTATTTGTCCTCTTGCTCAGTTGTGCACCGGGGCCTCCCACTCCTCTTTCTATTCTGGTTAGAGCCAGTTTGCGTTGTTCTGGGAAGGGAGTAGTACATAGCATTGTACGAGATCTTCAGTTTCTTGGCAATTTCTCGCATGGAATAGCCTTCATTTCTCAGAACAAGAATAGACAGACGAGTTTCAGAAGAAAGTTCTTTGTTTCTGGCCATTTTGGGTTGAGGTCGGGTGATTGTGGAGGCCAGGTCATCTGATGCAGCACTCCATCACTCTCCTTCTTGGTCAAATAGCCCTTAGACAGAGAATGCCAAGAGTGTGCAAAGCTGTCATCAAGGCAAAGGGTGGCTTCTTTAAAGAATGTCAAATTTAAAATATATTATGATTTGTTTAACACTTTTTTGGTTGCTGAATGATTCCATATGTGTTATTTCATAGTTTTGATGTCTTCACTATTGCTCTACAATGTAGAAAATAGTTTAGAAAAATAAAAAATCTTCAATGAGTAGGTTTGTCCAAGCTTGTGACTGGTTCTGTAGGTGTACTGTAATCAAATGAAACAAATTAAATGATTGAAAGAAACAATGTTTAGCAGGCGCTTGTTTGCATCAAGCCTGTCTGTTCTTCATATGAACATGTATTGCAATGTGAAATATGTATTTGTAGATGAAACACTGATTAAGTTTGGTGTAAAGTGACTGTATGGTTTTGTGTGTTGTAATAGTCAATAGAAAAATGTGTTTAGAGTTTTGAAACAGCTGCCTTTTTGATTATCTGTTTTGAGTTTTGTACTAAGAGTTGCTAAAATGTAACACATACTTATGAAAACTGCACCAAAGCAACAAAAAAAATGTCCTCTGTAGCTCAGATGGTAGAGCACCGGCGCTTGTAACGCCAAGGTAGAGGGTTCGATCCCCCGGGACCACGCATACACAAAAAATGTATGCACGCATGACTGTAAGTCGCATTGGATAAAAGCTTCTGCTAAATGGCATATTATATTATATTATTCCTCCCCCCCAGAACTGGTTGAAGAGGTGAGTATTTATGACGTCCTGTGGGAGACCAGTAAGAGAGTAGCAGATGAGACCCTCTACTCAGCCTTCCTCAGAGGGATGTATACCAGACGTCTGCCTGCCCGCTGCTACGCTGACTTCTGCCACCAGGAGGCGCTATACCTGGACAGAGTCATCACCATGCTGCAGGTGAAAGGAAAATACATTAAATAAAACTAATACCGTAAAGTTTTACTTTCTATGACTGTGATACGTGGTTGTCGTCCCTAGCTATCTTAAGATAAGTTGCTCTGGATAACAGTGTCTGCTAAATGTGTGTGTGAGTGCCAGGTGCTGATCAGAACAGTCCAGGGTCCCCAGACATCATGCTGTTTCTCCAGACAACACATCAACACTACCAGGAGTCTCTGAAGGAGGCCCAAAACCAAACTCCACCACACCTGGTAAGAAGCACTTGGTGGTCCTCTGTAGCTCAGCTGGTAGAGCACGGCGCTTGTAACGCCAAGTTAGTGGGTTCGATCCCCGGGACCACCCATACACAAAAAATGTATGCACGCATGACTGTAAGTCGCTTTGGATAAAAGCGTCTGCTAAATGGCATATTATTATTATTATTATAACAATCACCCTTAATATACAATTTAAGATAATATATCTTAATATATAATTTAAGAGGACTTAAAGCAAGAAAAACAACGAACGTAGTAGTTGATTTATCAATTCAATAAACCTTCCATAAACTTTTTCAATGACCCTTATTTAACATTTTTGTTTTGGTTGAATTCAAGTTCAATTACTCAGGTTTTAGTGTATTTAGACCCACCCCAAAATGGAAATCAATAGTTTAAAATCTCTGCTTTCTTTTCCCTTTTTGATTCCCTTTAGTTCATTCAGTTCACTTCATAGTATTTTAGCATTACAATAATATTCCCTTTAGTTCATTCAGTTCACTTCATAGTCTTTTTAATTTACCGGATATTTGAGAAATCGATATGCATTCAGATCCAACCTGGCGCAGCCAGCGCCATCAATAAACGAGAGATGTTGGCCAAATGAGCCACATTTACATGTCTTTAAAAACAGATATAATTAATGACAAAAACACTATTCCTTCTGTTTCGCAAAACTTTATAGCCTTAACTTTATACCTATTTTTTAAAATGTTTTTTAGGCTACTTTCCTAAAACAATAATTGTCCACTAAATGTATCAGGGTATGCATGCAAAGGCCTATAGGCTTAGGTGTTCACTGTATGATATTCATATTTTAATATATATATATATATATATATATATATATATATATATATATATATATATATATATATATAACAGTGCCTTGCAAAAGTATTCATCCCCCTTGCCGTTTTTCCTATTTTGTATCATTACAACCTGTAATTTAAATGGATTTTAATTTGGATTTCATATAATGGACATACACAAAATAGTTCAAATTGGTGAAGTGAAATGAAAAAAATTACTTGTTTCAAAAAATTCTAAAAAATCAATAACGGAAAAGGGGTGTGTGCATATGTTTTCAACCACTTTGCTATGAAGCCCCTAAATAAGATCTGGTGCAACCAATTACCTTCAGAAGTCACATAATTAGTTAAATAAAGTCCACCTGTGTGCAATCTAATTTTCACATGACCTGTCACATGATCTCAGTATATATACACCTGTTCTGAAAGGCCCCAGAAAAAAGCCATTGCTTAAAGAAGAAAAATAAGCAAACACGTTTGGTGTTCGCCAAAAGGCATGTGGGAGACTCCCCAAACACATGGAAGAAGATACTCTGGTCAAATGAGACTAAAATTGAGCTTTTTGGCCATCAAGGAAAACGCTATGTCTGGTGAAATCCCAACACCTCTCATCACCCCGAGAACACCATCCCCACAGTGAAGCATGGTAGTGGCAGCATCATGCTGTGGGGATGTTTTTCATCGGCAGGGACTGGGAAACTGGTCAAAATTGAAGGAATGATGGATGGCACTAAATACAAGGAATTTCTTGAGGGAAACCTGTTTCAGTCTTCCAGAGATTTGAGACTGGGATGGAGGTTCACCTTCCAGCAGGACAATGACCCTAAGCATACTGCTAAAGCAACCCTCAAATGGTTTAAGGGGAAACATTAAGCCCAAACCTCAATCCAATTGAGAAACTGTGGTATGACTTAAAGATTGCTGTACACCAGCGGAACCCATCCAACTTGAAGGAGCTGGAGCAGTTTTGCCTTGAAGAATGGGCAAAAATCCCAGTGGCTAGATGTGCCAAGCTTATAGAGACATACCCCAAGAGACTTGCAGCTGTAATTGCTGCAAAAGGTGGCTCTACAAAGTATTGACTTTGGGAGGGGGGGGTGAATAGTTATGCACGCTCAAGTTCTCAGTTTCTTTGTCTTATTTCTTGTTTGTTTCACCCCCAAAAATATTTTGCATCTTCAAAGTGGTAGGCATGTTGTGTAAATCAAATGATACCAGCCCCCCAAAAATCTATTTTAATTCCAGGTTGTAAGGCAACAAAATAGGAAAAAGGCCAAGGGGGGGTGAATACTTTCCCCAAACCACTGTACACTGGGGATAATGGGGAAGATGGGCGACACCTGGAGGGGGGTGGAGACAATCACAAAGACAGGTGAAACAGATCAGGGTGCATTCTCTGTGTAAGGGCTATATTACCAAGAAGGAGAGTGATGGAGTGCTGCATCAGATGACCTGGCCTCAACAATCCCACGACCTTAACCAAATTGAAATGGTTTGGGATGAGTTGGACCGCAGAGTGAAGGAAAAGAAGCCAACAAGTGCTCAGCATATGTGGGAACTCCTTCAATACTGTTGAAAAGCATTCCAGGTGAAGCTGATTGAGAGAATGCCAAGAGTATGCAAAGCTGTCATCAAGGCAAAGGATGGCTATTTGAAGAATCTCAAATATAAATTTAATTTTGATTTTTTTAACACTTTTTTTGATAACAAACTTCAGACGGGCCTGGACATGTACTGGCTTAAGCAGGGGGACACGTCTGGCACTGCAGGATTTGAGTCCCTGGCGGCGTAGTGTGTTACTGATGGTAGGCTTTGTTACTTTGGTCCCAGCTCTCTGCAGGTCATTCACTAGGTCCCCCCGTTTGGTTCTGGGATTTTTGCTCACCGTTCTTTTGATCATTTTGACCCCACGGGGTGAGATCTTGCGTGGAGCCCCAGATCGAGGGAGATTATCAGTGGTCTTGTATTCCATTTCCTAATAATTGCTCCCACAGTTGATTTCTTCAAACCAAGCTGCTTACCTGTTGCAGATTCAGTCTTCCCAGCCTGGTGCAGGTCTACAATTTTGTTTCTGGTGTCCTTTGACAGCTCTTTGGTCTTGGCCATAGTGGAGTTTGGAGTGTGACTGTTTGAGGTTGTGGACAGGTGTCTTTTATACTGATAACAAGTTCAAACAGGTGCCATTAATACAGGTAACAAGTGGAGGACAGAGGAACCTCTTAAATAAGAAGTTACAGGTCTGTGAGAGCCTGAAATCTTGCTTGTTTGTAGGTGACCAAATACTTATTTTCCACCATAATTTGCAAATAAATTCATAAAAAATCCTACGATGTGATTTTCTGGAATTTCTTTCTCAATTTGTCTGTCATAGTTGACGTGTACCTATGATGAAAATTACAGGCCTCTCTCATCTTTTTAAGTGGGAGAACTTGCACAATTGGTGGCTGACTAAATACTTTTTTTCCTCACTGTATAACTTGGCATATGACACGGAGTACATGAAGTGGAATCCCAACTAGCGCATTTGGTTTGTTGAAAGTTGTGGGAACGTACATTTTTGATTTACCATTGGTTCTGGGGACGAAGCCATGACTTTACTGACCGGTAAAATTGAAGGTTATTTAAACGTTCTGAGAACGGAAGTGAAAACCTTGCCTGTTCTGGTAACGTTAAGTTTTAGGTTGAAGGTAGGTTCTGAGAACATCTTACTATGGTTCCCTGAAAGTTTTCCTGGGAGGTTTTATTAACGCTCTGAGAACAGAAATTATAGGTTATACATTTACATTTTAGTCATTTAGCAGACGCTCTTATCCAGAGCGACTTACAGTTAGTGAGTGCATACATTATAAAAAATGTATTTTTCATACTGGCCCCCCGTTGGAATCGAACCCACAACCCTGGCATTGCAAACGCCATGCTCTACCAACTGAGCTACATCCCTTATTTATTATTTGAAGTATTTTTAACAACTTCCTTAAAACGTTCAATGAATGTTTCAGTAAGACTTTTAATAACACTGTTAGCTTATTTGGGGTTAACTTTTTTTAACTCCAAGCACAGATAGGACCAAGGGCGCAACTTTGGTTTTAGAAGTGGGGGGGGGACATAAGCTGGCGGGGGGTCTGGGGTCCTCCCTCTGATTGATTGTGTAGAAATCCAGGAAATTAAACAATCTAATATTACCCTTTTGGAGTCACTTTTATTGTAAATATGTTTCTAAACACTTCTTCATGAATGTGGATGCTACCATGATTATGGATAATCCTGAATTAATCGTGAATAATGATGAGTGAGAAAGTATAGCCGCACAAATATCATAACCCCCAAAAATGCTAACCTCCCTGTTATTGTAACGGTGAGAGGTTAGCATGTCTTGGGGGTGTGATATTTGTGAGTCTGTAACTTTCTCACTCATCATTATTCACGATTCATTCAGGATTATCCTTAATCATGGTAGCATCGACATTCATGTAGAAGTGGCTGATTTTCTTTTGATTTTCCCATGATGTCAAGCAAAGAGGCACTGAGTTTGAAGGTAGGCCTTGAAATACATCCACATGTACACCTCCAAGTGACTCGTATGATGTCAATTAGCCTATCAGAAGCTTCTAAAGCCATGACATCATTTTCTGGAATTTTCCAAGCTGTTTAAAGGCACAGTCAACTTAGTGTATGCAAACTTCTGACCCACTGGAATTGTGATACAGTGAATTATAAATGAAATAATCTATCTCTAACAATTGTTGGAAAAATTATTTGTGTCATGCACAAAGTAGATGTCCTAACCGACTTGCCAAAACTTTAGTTTGTTAACAAGAAATTTGTGGAGTGGTTGAATAATGAGTTTTAATGACTCCAACCTAAGTGTATGTAAACTTCCGACTTCAACTGTACTCTGGTCAGATGAGACTAAAATTTAGGAAATGGATGGATGGATGGCGCTAAATACAGGGAAATTCTTGAGGGAAACCTGTTTCAGTCTTCCAGAGATTTGAGACTGGGACGGAGGTTCACCTTCCAGCAGGACAATGACCCTAAGCATACTGCTAAAGCAACACTCGAGTGGTTTAAGGGGAAAAATTTAAATGTCTTGGAATGGCCTAGTCAAAGCCCAGACCTCAATCCAATTGAGAATCTGTGGTATGACTTAAAGATTGCTGTACACCAGCGGAACCCATCCAACTTGAAGGAACTGGAGCAGTTTTGCCTTGAAGAATGGGCAAAAATCCCAGTGGCTAGATGTGCCAAGCTTATAGAGACATACCCCAAGAGACGTGCAGCTGTAATTGCTGCAAAAGGTGGCTCTACAAAGTATTGACTTTGGGGGGGTGAATAGTTATTCACGCTCAAGTTCTGTTTTTTTGTCTTATTTCTTGTTTGTTTCACAAATAAATATATTTTGCATCTTCAAAGTGGTAGGCATGTTGTGTAAATCAAATGATACAAACCCCCCAAAAATCCATTTTAATTCCAGTTTGTAAGGCAACAAAATAGGAACAATGCCAAGGGGGGTGAATACTTTTGCAAGCCACTGTACATAACTTGACATTTCTGCAATCCATTGTGACATTGTGGGAGGATAACCAACATTCCAATTAATGGCAATGCATTTCTTAGCCACAATAAATGCTAGGTAACACAGATTCTTCTGATAACAGTCTCCAGTATTAACATTTCCAAGCAAACAAAAACAGGGAGAAGGGAGAATCTGTAGACATGCTGAGATAAAAGAACATACTCTTTGCCAGAATTCAGCCAGCCTTCACAAGACCATAACATATGCAAATATGTCCCCTTTTGTGTTTTACACCTCCAGCAGAGGAATGACATTTCTGAGTGCATGAAATTCACTTTCATTGGCATATAGTACGTTCTATGGATGGTCTTAAACTGCAGTAATTTATGTCTGAGATTATATGAACATGACTGGGCATTCAAACATATCTGTATCCATTCATCATCATCAATAGTGTCTCCCAGGTCTTCCTCACATTTTTGTTTTACATGTTTTGTGTCATCGGGAAAAGCCTCTATCAACCCCTGATACAGTTTGGAAGTCAACTTTGGAGGTTTGTCAGACTGCCTTAAAATAGTTTCAGTCTTTGAAGCTTGTGGATGGTCCAGTGTTTGCTGTACAAACAGAATAGTGTTGCATCCTCAGTGCAGTTACAGGCTGGTTTCCCTGGATCCTCAGTGCAGTCACAGGCTGGTCTTCCCTGGATCCTCAGTGCAGTCACAGGCTGGTCTTCCCTGGATCCTCAGTGCAGTCACAGACTGGTCTTCCCTGGATCCTCAGTGCAGTCACAGGCTGGTCTTCCCTGGATCCTCAGTGCAGTCACAGGCTGGTCTTCCCTGGATCCTCAGTGCAGTCACAGACTGGTCTTCCCTGGATCCTCAGTGCAGTCACAGGCTGGTCTTCCCTGGATCCTCAGTGCAGTCACAGGCTGGTCTTCCCTGGATCCTCAGTGCAGTCACAGACTGGTCTTCCCTGGATCCTCAGTGCAGTCACAGAATGGTCTTCCCTGGATCCTCAGTGCAGTCGCAGACTGGTCTTCCCTGGATCCTCAGTGCAGTCACAGACTGGTCTTCCCTGGATCCTCAGTGCAGTCACAGACTGGTCTTCCCTGGATCCTCAGTGCAGTCACAGAATGGTCTTCCCTGGATCCTCAGTGCAGTCACAGGCTGGTCTTCCCTGGATCCTCAGTGCAGTCACAGGCTGGTCTTCCCTGGATCCTCAGTGCAGTCACAGACTGGTCTTCCCTGGATCCTCAGTGCAGTCACAGGCTGGTCTTCCCTGGATCCTCAGTGCAGTCACAGGCTGGTCTTCCCTGGATCCTCAGTGCAGTCACAGACTGGTCTTCCCTGGATCCTCAGTGCAGTCACAGGCTGGTCTTTCCTGGATCCTCAGTGCAGTCACAGGCTGGTTTCCCCTGGATCCTCAGTGCAGTCACAGACTGGTCTTCCCTGGATCCTCAGTGGTCTTCCCTGGATGTCTCTGTGATATTCATCTCTGTATTAATGTTAAATGTCTCTGTGATGTTCATCTCTGTATTCATGTTAAATGTCTCTGTGATGTTCATCTCTGTATTCATGTTAAATGTCTCTGTGATGTTCATCTCTGTATTCATGTTAAATGTCTATGTGATGTTCATCTCTGTATTCATGTTAAATGTCTCTGTGATGTTCATCTCTGTATTCATGTTAAATGTCTCTGTGATGTTCATCTCTGTATTCATGTTAAATGTCTCTGTGATGTTCATCTCTGTATTCATGTTAAATGTCTCTGTGATGTTCATCTCTGTATTCATGTTAAATATCTCTGTGATGTTCATCTCTGTATTCATGTTAAATGTCTCTGTGATGTTCACCTCTGTATTCATGTTAAATGTCTCTGTGATGTTCATCTCTGTATTCATGTTAAATGTCTCTGATGTTCATCTCTGTATTCATGTTAAATGTCTCTGTGATGTTCATCTCTGTATTCATGTTAAATGTCTCTGTGATGTTCATCTCTGTATTCATGTTAAATGTCTCTGTGATGTTCATCTCTGTATTCATGTTAAATGTCTCTGTGATGTTCATCTCTGTATTAATGTTAAATGTCTCTGTGATGTTCATCTCTGTATTCATGTTAAATGTCTCTGTGATGTTCATCTCTGTATTACTAGCTGACAGTGTAATACAACTGAGGTCATATGTAATGTTGTCTCCGGCTGGAGCATCCTAATACTTTTAAATATAAAATACATTCAATAAATCAATCTATATCTGATGTGATCTAATCCGTCTGTATAATATTATCCTAGTTGGTTTCCCACTGGTGACGAGGAGGAAGTGGAGGACCAACCCATCCTTGTGTGGTCTGTGGAGTCTGGATCTGACGTTAGGGTGAGTGACATATTTTATTTATGTTTATCTAAAAATATTGATTTGTCTTACTTGTATTGAAATCAGTTGAGGATTGTGCCCATGATTGATAATGTGACTGTTTTTTCTTTTTTCTTTTTAACATTTACATTTATTTTCTAACACACTGGCCCATTATTTTCCTTGAGGCCCCAACCCCCCCCACCACCCACCAAAAAAAATGTTATTCTGTTAAAAAACCCAATTTAGACCGGCCCACTGATCTTAAAGATGGACCAGCCCATCCGGCCCCGAGCTGTCCTAAGGCCAGTCAGTTTCTGGTTAACAGTGACTCTATGGGGACAGCTACGTCAGGAGAGTCTTACAGATAAGGTGTGTTGTCCTTCATTGGTCGTGTTTGTCCTGTCCCCTAAATCTGTTTGTTTCTGTCGCCCCCTCTAGGTGAAGCTGTAGCAGTGCAGCTGTATAATGCAGGAAGCTGTGTGGGTGTGGCTGTGTGATTTCACGCTGGGCTGGACTGTTCCTCTTGTCAGACATATTCCAATATTACACTTTTATGTTTGAAACTTCCCCCAACAATTACTGTTTAAACTGTATTAATGCGTTAACTCAATGAATGCACAAATCTAATAATTGTCAACAAAGGGGCTAAAATGAAAAAAAAAATGTTTAGGTAATAAAAACATAGAATGAAACAACTGTGTGAACTGTAAAACTGTATTTATTTTTATGGATATTGCAATATGAATATTAGACAACCAATCACATTGCTGTGCGCTACCACAATTTGAAGAATTGCTCTGGCTAGCCAATAAACAGACTGTATTCCCACCAAGAATTGACCAATCAGAAAAAGCTAGGGTTGCCCCACTGGCAGTGGGCTAGTATTTGAATGCTCCATTGTATAAACAATTCCATTTTTCCTGTGTGCATATTTCATATTCATGTTGGGTCCACTGATTTCAAACAATTAGAGTACAGTTGTCCTTGTCACTTCGTCCTCAAAATCTGTGTCTTTAATTATTTCCTGGATTTATTTAATTTAGCTAACATTACGGTTTCAATGTAAACCTGATCTTAAATTAATAGATTAAACCATTTCTCTTTGGGATGAGTGGATTGACAAAAAGAGAGGTTTTTATATCAGAATTTATGGTATGGATGACGATGACAGTTTTACATGGTGAGGAGCTAGGATAGTCAGAAGTCAGATGGCTTTCTCCCTTCAGATTTTCACGGTAAGAAATAAACGATTCCAGGCTAAATACAGCAGCTCATGTCTGGATTCGATACCGGATCGGCGTTTGCGAGTGTGTCATTTGTGGTAGAAAATTAGCCCCCGAATTGGCTACAATTATTCATTCTTGGTAGCGCAACCTCAACTGATGTCCAAACGTGTGCATGCATTCATGCATGTTTTTTGAACTGGTCCTGGTTACCTTCAGACGAGTCCGGTGATACTCGTGGGGGGCGTAGAGCAAAACGGAGAACATCATGTTCCTGAGAGTCTCCCCTTTCAATAGTTTGATTTTCGGTACGTCTCAATGTCTGACAAACACCGCACTAGCTCTGCCACCTTTCACCGCAGATGCGTAAGTGCGAAATAGGCAGATGTGGTGGATTGAGACAGATATCTCTACCTTAAACTGATGGATTTGAAGGTAAAAATGTTTGTAATGTAACTTAGATTGATGCATCGGTGCTTCAATTGACTCTAGGGGGTTCATCTAATTATCCTACAATAATAGTGCTTATTATTTGGTAAGGCTTCCGGAAGCCTTAAATTACAGCCAGGTTGTCAGGATGGGTAATGTACTATAAAAGTACTCAGTAAATACAAGTAAATACCCATTAAGATACACAGAATTTAGCTAGTTAAAATGAAGTGTAACAGCTAGACATGACATCGCACTCTTTGGTGTAGTAGTGGGTTTATCCTCCCACTTGGATGGCAAGGAGGTTCAAGTTGTCATAATTGGAAACATACACATTAATGATAAGTAATTTTGTTATTATAATCTGGGATGTGTCAAAGTTGCGTCAATTCAATTCTGGTATTAGGAACAAAAGAGGTCAACACGACTTCTAAGATATACTAGTTATTTTAATTAATGCAAAAACCTTCAATGGTAAATATGATGTTTCGTATATACGGGCTCTTTGAAATACCTCGCAGGGCACTTCAGAGAACTAACTCCATTGTTTCAGATTGTTCTTCAAATACTCTTACAGAGAGAGTTTCCCACCTCTCTGCTGGCCAATCAGAGTAGAGACTTGAGCGTGGTTTAGACTTACTCAGCCTATCCGTTGGCGCACTGGCTGTTCCCCGCCTCTTCTGTTACCAGGCATACGTTTATCTTAACAACCTGTCATAGTGAGAAGAGCCAGCTCCCTTAGACACCATTCCTACGTCCAAGGAAGGTTCACAGATCACAAAGAACCAATATTGTCTAGTATTTGGAGACACAAATCCTTATCTCATTTTACCCCTTAAAACAGCTCTTCACATCAATCACAGCTTGCCAGGTGACACAACCTACATTAGCCCAGTCAAGAATGCATTCTTTCTAAAGTTAGTCATCCCATCAATTATAAAAATAATACATCTCTCACAATCCCCCTTTTCACACCCCCTAGGGTGTGATTCAAAAAATAAGAAAACACAGGGTGTCATTCATTATAATACAATACAAACAAAAAGAATCACACTTTTATTAATAGGCCATAATGATACAAAAAAATTAAAACCCTCAGTCCATCTTCACCCAACTCGCAAATTGTTACCAGTCACCAAGGAACTTCAAACCATAAAACACAGGAATAATAGAACACAAAACAGATTACTATTAAAACATAAAACACAAACAGAGAAGTACATTTTGGCCCCCTTTAGACACGCTCTAGTGTCACTCTACCAAGCCTGGTAGGTCATATCCTTCATTCCTTAGGTCGGAGTCCAGGATTGGGCCGTATCTCACCATCTGTTGGGAAACCACCTTCCCCATCTCCTTTCTCACCAAACCTCAGACACAGGAAATAAGACAACATCCACAAAGAACAAGTATACCCATAGAAGCTATAATTTCACCCAGAATAGTTACAATAGTTTTCCATTTACCAAATATGTTATCAAACCAACCGTTTTATGGAGCTATCAATACCAGAGTTCTCAGCCAGTTCGTTCGTCAGCGTAGTTACTCCCCTGAAGCTCTTTTGTCACGGACCTGTCCGGTGCTATGTTGTTTGAGGATGAAAATACAGCACATATATCCAAACAGAACACAAACTCCGCCCCGCTCAGCCAAAAGCATATCTAAAGCTATTCTATTCTGCCATGTCATTAAGCTAGTTGCCGCTGTCTGCTCAGCTAATCCCCTTTATTGCATCACGAGTGTGGTTTATAAATCTTTGTTGGTTATAGTAAATATAATTCATCCAATCTACGTTTTTATTAATTGTTGACCACCAAAAAGACTTGATTCAAACTCAGCTGCGATCTGATTCCTAGCTTTGAATTGTTCTGGAACCCCTCGAGATACTCCTATCCCATCAATATATTTATCCTTTCATCAAAGGATCCCGGGAGGAGGTCCTACTTTGTACGTGACAACTCACCAGTCTCTGACACGTTTGATTGTTTACATATGTAGGTGAGTTCACAATCAGTTATCACCACACAACCATCAGATGTCAGCACGGGCCTGGTTTTGGATCCTAAAATCCTCTGGCTGCAACAAAGAGGAGAGATTAGTCATGTTCTCTTTTAGTTGTGATATTCTCTGTGTGGGAGCAGGAGCTAAGATGCCCGTTCCATGATCTCGCCATCACGGTTGACAACTCCGTTGTGTCCTCCTCCCAGAGTGCGAAGAGCCTTGGCGTGACCCTGGACAACACCCTGTCGTTCTCCGCTAACATAAAGGCGGTGACCCGCTCCTGCAGGTTCATGCTCTACAACATTCGGAGAGTACGACCCTGCCTTACACAGGAAGCGGCACAGGTCCTAATCCAGGCACTTGTCATCTCCCGTCTGGATTACTGCAACTCGCTGTTGGCTGGCCTCCCTGCCTGTGCCATTAAACCCCTACAACTCATCCAGAATGCCGCAGCCCGTCTGGTGTTCAACCTTCCCAAGTTCTCTCACGTCACCCTCCTCCGCACACTACACTGGCTTCCAGTTGAAGCTTGCATCCGTTACAAGACCATGGTGCTTGCCTATGGAGCAGTGAGGGGAACGGCACCTCTGTACCTTCGGGCTCTGATCAGTCCCTACACCCAAACGAGGGCATTGCATTCATCCACCTCTGGCCTGCTGGCTCCCTTCCTCTGCGGAAGCATAGTTCCCGCTCAGCCCAGTCAAAACTGTTCGCTGCTCTGGCACCCCAATGGTGGAACAAGCTCCCTCACGACGCCAGGACAGCGGAGTCACTCACCACCTTCCGGAGACATTTGAAACCCCACCTCTTTAAGGAACACCTGGGATAGGATAAAGTAATCCTTCTACCCCCAAAATTGTAAAGTGGTTATCCCACTGGCTATAGGGTGAATGCATCAATTTGTGAGTCGCTCTGGATAAGAGCGTCTGCTAAATGACGTAAATGTGCCCTTGAGCAAGGCACTTAACCCTAATTGCTCCTGTAAGTCGCTCTGGATAAGAGCGTCTGCTAAATGACTAAAATGTAATGTAAATGTATTCTGTATCCTATCTTACTAGTCCTAGAAAAACAATTAGAACCCCCTGAGACTTCAAACGCAGGCAACCTAGGTCGGAATGACTTTGTTATCGGGGGATACAGATAGTTCAAGTTACTACAAGACTCTTTCACCACATTCCCAGGTGGCTTGCATGGAGGATAAACCTGTTTTTGCGTACTTCAGACTTTCAGACAGTACCTACCCTTAAATGGGTCGCACTGCCATTTCTGGTAATTCCCTACTTTCACAATACGACACCTGTCCCTAAACTGTGTATGGAGATTGACATATCCCCCCCGCTCGGTATGAGCAACTACATAGTCCCAGGATGTACATGGTGACATACATATGGTGATGTCCTTCCCTAAAGTCCCTAGTACTTCCCCTTTCCCTACGTCTAGCTGTCTCCTATGCCTTCGTAGACTGTGCTCAGGTATTATTTTATCAACTTGTGTTAGGTTAACTACTACTTCTGGCTGATCAGGAGGGTCTGAGTGTGTTAGGAATATGGCCCCCACAATCAGACAGCTACCTACCATCAGGAGACCTGTGAATCCCCACCCTCGCCCTGAGAACATGTCAGACGCCAACCCATTGCGTCACCTTCTACCGAACTCACACAGGGATGATCAGACAGGGTAAGGGAATCTTCGTTAAGGAGCCAACCCCCGAGCCCTAGTGGTTATCGGTTCTTTCTCCTAACTCTGTGTTTGTTCATCAGGTGTAACTGGGTTTACCTTTTTGCAGTGTGTGACATGCACCCAGGTGGATCTAATAGGACTTGGTAGGGCCCTTCCCAACAGGCCTGCTTCCAGTTTTTCTTCTTTTAGGGACTGGATCCACACCCAGTCTCCTGGTGAGATAGAGTGGGTCACCTTCTCCTTTAGTTCACCTGTGGGGCACAAAACCTCTGACATACGGGTGTGGTTAATAAACTATCTTCACACATACATGTTGAGCTCTCAATTTCTATTTTTTTTTTTTTTTTTAAGTATTTTTTTATTTAATCCTATCATTATTATTTAATCCTATCACTCCCCCTTTTTTGACACATGATTTGCCCATGTGTCAATATTACCAGCTTCCTAAACAATCCCTTATATAATTCATCATCCAATTGCCATGCCTTTCATTTTTGAGATTGTCTTTTGCTTCTTTATTGCTCCTCCCACTTCCTTTGTCTTTTATGGCAGCTAAATTCGACTTTCATCCAGTTCAGAATCAATTAGTAATCCAATCAATCAATCTCTTATCTTGTAAAAACACTCATGTTTAGTTCAAACTTTGTTCTACCCAGGCTCTCCCGGGCTTGATCTGAAGACTGATTGTTGGACATGACAAGTCCATATTTAGGTCACCTAAGTCTTCTGTCTAGCAACAAAGAATAAAAACCTCTATGTTCATGATTAACCCAGTTATATCTAATAGCCCATCAAAAAAACCTCATCATCTTTAAATCACGACCAATGTCATATCCCTCTTTACTCTCTACCATTTGGATAACATCCCTGATGTACAGTGGGGAAAAAAAGTATTTAGTCAGCCACCAATTGTGCAAGTTCTCCCACTTAAAAAGATGAGAGAGGCCTGTAATTTTCATCATAGGTCCACGTCAACTATGACAGACAAAATGAGAAAAGAAAATCCAGAAAATCACATTGTAGGATTTTTAATGAATTTATTTGCAAATTATGGTGGAAAATAAGTATTTGGTCAATAACTAAAGTTTCTCAATACTTTGTTATATACCCTTTGTTGGCAATGACACAGGTCAAACACTTTCTGTAAGTCTTCACAAGGTTTTTACACACTGTTGCTGGTATTTTGGCCCATTGCTCCATGCAGATCTCCTCTAGAGCAGTGATGTTTTGGGGCTGTTGCTGGGCAACACAGACTTTCAACTCCCTCCAAAGATTTTCTATGGGGTTGAGATCTGGAGACTGGCTAGGTGTCAGGTGTTGCTGTAGATTGGTGTGGTATGGAATCAGGCGCAGGACGCAGAAGTTAAGTCCAACAAAGACTTTTAGTAGAGCACACAAAAATACAATCCAAACAGCCCGGAGGCGAGAAAAGCGCACACAGGCGTAAACAAACGAGCGCACAAAACATGTGCGAAAATCCTCTCCTAAAAACAAACAAGGAGGAAAGCTACAAAATAGCGCACCGAAACGGGTAGCGCAACAACACGACAACGGGAACAATCACACACAACACCTAAACTCACAACAAGGAACTAAATAGGGTGCTTAATGAGACATAACACAAAACAGGTGTGACAAACAGACAAAACCAATCAAACATGAAACATAGAAAGGTGGCAGCTAGTACTCCGGAGACGACGACCGCCGAAACCTGCCCGAACAAGGAGGAGGGGCCGCCTCGGCCGAAACCGTGACACTAGGCCACTCCAGGACCTTGAAATGCGTCTTACGAAGCCACTCCTTCATTGCCCGGGCGGTGTGTTTGGGATCATTGTCATGCTGAAAGACCCAGCCACGTTTCATCTTCAATGCCCTTGCTGATGGAAGGAGGTTTTCACTCAAAATCTCACGATACATGGCCCCATTCATTCTTTCCTTTACACGGATCAGTCGTCCTGGTCCCTTTGCAGAAAAACAGCCCCAAAGCATGATGTTTCCACCCCCATGCTTCACAGTAGGTATGGTGTTCTTTGGATGCAACTCAGCATTCTTTGTCCTCCAAACACGATGAGTTGAGTTTTTACCAAAAAGTTATATTTTGGTTTCATCTGACCATATGACATTCTCCCAATCCTCTTCTGGATCATCCAAATGCACTCTAGCAAACTTCAGACGGGCCTGGACATGTACTGGCTTAAGCAGGGGGACACGTCTGGCACTGCAGGATTTGAGTCCCTGGCGGCGTAGTGTGTTACTGATGGTAGACTTTGTTACTTTGGTCCCTGCTCTCTAGGTCATTCACTAGGTCCCCCCGTGTGGTTCTGGGATTTTTGCTCACCGTTCTTGTGATCATTTTGACCCCACGGGGTGAGATCTTCTGCGTGGAGCCCCAGATCGAGGGAGATTATCAGTGGTCTTGTATGTCTTCCATTTCCTAATAATTGCTCCCACAGTTGATTTCTTCAAACCAAGCTGCTAACCTATTGCAGATTCAGTCTTCCCAGCCTGGTGCAGGTCTACAATTTTGTTTCTGGTGTCCTTTGACAGCTCTTTGGTCTTGGCCATAGTGGAGTTTGGAGTGTGACTGTTTGAGGTTGTGGACAGGTGTATTTTATACTGATAACAAGTTCAAACAGGTGCCATTAATACAGGTAACGAGTGGAGGACAGAGGAGCCTCTTAAAGAAGAAGTTACAGGTCTGTGAGAGCCAGAAATCTTGCTTGTTTGTAGGTGACCAAATACTTATTTTCCACCATAATTTGCAAATAAATTCATTAAAATCCTACAATGTGATTTTCTGGAGAGAAAAAAATCTCAATTTGTCTGTCATAGTTGACGTGTACCTATGATGGAAATTACAGGCCTCTCTCATCTTTTTAAGTGGGAGAACTTGCACAATTGGTGGCTGACTAAATACTTTTTTCCCCACTGTATGTATGCCTCCTTAGAGTTCCAAATTATTTTACCATGGGCTACCATTGCCTTCCCATAGATAAGATCACTTAATTTACCCGTATGCAGTACATAATGGAGTACCCAAGCTTTACAGCAGTTTATCATTACCAAAAAGCTCATCATTTGTTTTTGTTTAACGGTTTTGGCGCTTCAAGTATAGCAGTTTTTCTGGATGAGTTTAACATTCGCCCCTCCTGAGTTATAGTGTGTCCTAGGTAAATGACCTCGCTCTGCCAAAGTTGAAGTTTCTTTTTGCTCACTTTGTGTCCCTGTTCTGCCAGGAAGGTTAACAATTGGATTGTATCCCTCTTACATCCCTCCTGAGTGGGATTAGCCAATAGAATATCATCTACATAAACTAACATTTGGCTTCCTTCCCTAGGTTCAAAGTTTCCCAAATTCCTAGTTATAACCTGGGCAAAGATTGTAAGACTTTCCGAGTAGCCTTGAGGCATCCTAGCGTAAGTCCATTTCCTTCCCTGAAAAGTAAAGCCAAACCACCCCTGACTATCCGGATGAACTGGGATACTAAAGAAAGCATTAGCTAAATCTATCACTGTAAAATAGGAGTTCTCTGGTTTCAATTGGTTCAGCAATGTATGTGGATCTGGTACACATGGAGCTCTGGGAATTATATTTCTATTAACTCCCTGCAAGTCCATGACCATCCTCCAGTCGGCGCTAGGTGCCACCTTTTTAACAGGAAATACTGGAGAGTTGCATTGTGCCTCATCTCCAGGAATTATCACCCCTCCCTTAAGTAAATGCTCAAATGTAGGTGTTATCCCTTTTATTGCTTCTGGTTTCATAGGGTATTGCTTTTGTTATGGTCACTTGTACTGGAGCTACCCCCTTAATTAGTCCTACATCTGCTGGTCCTTGTGACCATAATTTGAACGGAATTGCTGCTAACTCAGCCTCCTGTTCCTGAGTTAAGAAAATCTCTTCCTGTCATCCGTTAAAACTTGTCTCCAAGTGGACCCCGGGCAGGGTTTTTGCTCTCCCATTCAACTTTCTTCTATATCTCCCAGTGGAGTGGCCATACTGATCCCCATTTGGTGTATTCTGCCAGTCAGTAATGTTTTTCCCCTGTTTTATCCATTTACCTAGTGATAACCATTCCTCTGAATGTTCTTTCACTAGGGCAACATGGGGGCTCCACCTTTCTCTGTACAGCCTCTGGCTCTGTGAACCCATTTTAACCCAATTTGAAAAACAACAACCACAAATAGCCAGGCCTCACTTAATTTGGTAGCTCACTTTTATGACCTAAATACTGCCTAACTGAGATGAGCTAATCTCTTTCTCCTGGTTATAATCTAAAGATGGTAGTACACACAAAACATGATACAGATATCCCCAGTCTTAACCCATCAATAATTGTTTGTATCAATCTAATTCCTCATAACTAATCCATTAAACCACTCAAAATTCCTCGAGTATACAATGATTATTTAATTGATTACCCTATCTCTGCTACATGTGATCTCATCTCAAATGATCCATTATCAATTATTTGTTCAACCCCCTAGGAAAATCTGTCTCCCCTGTTTCACCAATCCAGAACCCACCACAGGCTGGCGCTATTTCCCCAGCACAACAGCCAATGCATACTTGCATCCCCGTAACCATAATAAATTATCGTTCTAGAATGTACCAACAATTTTGTATTTTCCCCGCTAACCCATTTCAGTTCGCTATTCAAATTCTTTAACCGTTCTCTCTGATTAGGCCCTAATTAATAAAACAAATACTTGCTATCGTTGATCAGCATACACTTAATGACATTCCTATCATCTGAACTATGTACCGTCTCTTACACCTCCTCCCCTCTCCTGCTCCTTCCTACATTATGGGGGAGGCGCGGGAAATGTCCCTACAATCTTCCTTCTTAGGAAATAATGTCATTCGTACTTGTAACATATTTTCATAGACCTATCTAGAATACTACTAAAGCTATCTTATGCAACTTTTAATACACGTAAAACTCTCTCTCTCTCCACCCATTCCCTATTGAATAAGTGAGTTTTTTCTATTTAACCCCAAAACACGCTACAAATAGTCCATTCAACATTACCAAACCAAATACTCCATCGTACCCATTCAATCAACACATCAGCAGTGGAATTTACACTCATAAATGCAGATTGTTACTCCATGCCTTGAAATGATAAATAGATTTCCACCAATAGCATATTACAATGATTTCTTAATTATTATTATTATTATTATTATTATTTCTCATCTTACCCTCTAACACAAAATGAAGTTCCCTCACTGTACTACGTTAGCTCTACCATGATAATTAGTTCAATTGAACCCTCCATCTGCTTTGTACTATATTATACATTACGTCTAAAACAACATTACTTATGGTCAGTTTATTCCACCATCACATGATCCAACAACGCCACAATCTTAAACTCATATGGGGCGGCAGGCAGTTTAGTGACCAATAGCGCCGCGCCAACAACCGAGAGGTCGCCGGTTCCAATCCCGAGCCGACCAGGCGAAAAATCTGCCGATGTGCCCTCGAGCAAGTCACTCAACCCCAATTGCTCCCATAAATCGCTCTGGACAAGAGCGTCCGCCAAATTACCAAAAATGCAAATGTTAATGTTCTCTACTTTCTCACCCATGACGTACGCTCACGCTCGGGTGAGCAAGTTCAGATCATCTCTCGTCAGAAACCCACATGCACCTCTCAAATAATCACCCCGTGTGGCGTTCCCAGCCAACTCCCAGTCTTTCCTGGCTCCAAAAGCCACACTTTCGCTCTCTCCAGCCCCTCCCCCTCGCAACTCTACCTTCCGTGTCCTCTGAGGAGCTGTGTTTCTTGTTTTCAATATTCTGCCGTTAATTAAGGTACTTTAGTCTATTTATTTAAATCAAATAATTCCCACCTAACTAGTTAAAGTTGGTGCACGTTTATATTTAAACGATAAAACCGAATTATTTCAGTCTAATTGTTTGAAAGCAGTGTTCTTACTGTGCCACACATCAAATGGTAAATCAAAACAAATAAACCAAAGTGTTTCAATTATTTAACCAATGGTTGATACATCAAATTAAACGCCACACATCAAATGGTAAATCAAACGAATAAACCCAAGCGTTTCAATTATTTAACCAATGGTTGTTATATCAAATCAAGCGCCACACATCAAATGGTAAATCAAACGAATAAACCCAAGTGTTTCAATTATTTAACCAATGGTTGATACGTCAAATTAAACGCCACACATCAAATGGTAAATCGAAACTAATAAACCCAAGTGTTTCAATTATTTAACCAATGGTTGTTATATCAAATCAAGCGCCACACCATATCACTTCAATTTACTTATTTAAAACCAGTATTTTGCTATGTCAAACATCAAATGTTATATTTCAAATATATCAGTTCAAACGTTTTAGTTCAGTCACACTCATTCATCACTTTTCATTTCATGTTTTCGATTGTCACTGACGGGTTATATGGTTTGAGTAACCACAAATCCAACATTTATTCCCAAATTATGCCGTTTGGACAGCCACAGACGTCTTTTTGATTCCCAATTTGTTTTCTATCAAGGTATACAGGTTTATCATTCACAACTCTCATGCATACGACAACACTCGCACTGTCTAACTTTTTATAGTACCTCCTATGGGTGTCTTTTGTTAACGTTTGCACAATTTAAACATTATTTCCTAATTGTAATTCTCATTATTTACTGTTTTAAAATATTATTTGTATTCACAGCCAAAAATGGTACACAGTTAAACATAGTATACAGTTATCACACAGCAAAAATAGTACACAGTTATCGCACTCACTCACAATACACAGTCATAATCCTATCACACAGTCAAATATGTCACACAGTCATAAATGACACACTTATATTCCACACACAATCTATTTGGGCACACAGCCGCGTCTATTTTATTCAAAACACTGTGCTGAACCTAGCCGCAACCCTTAGTTACGGACCTTGCCAGTCACCAGTATTATCTAAAATTTACTGAGCCCAGCCATATCCTTAAAGTTATGGACCTTGCCGGTATAATTCTTCGAACCTAGTCGTACTGTCGTAGTTACGAACCTTGCCGATAGCAATTACTTAAATCAATTATTCCCTATATCTCCAAACCTTAGCCGTATTGTCGCAATTACGGACCTTGCCGGTAGATGTCAGTATTGTCTCCTGAACCTAGCCGTATCCCAGTTACGGACCTTGCCGGTAGAACCAATACTCTCTGGTACCATGATTTAACATCACATTTCACCAAAGGTTTATTTGTCACAATATTGTGCTTATCTACTCATAATAGTTTCATAATTTAGTTCACTTACATCAACCAGTTGTTTCACAAAATTAATTTGAATAAAGCCAATGTGCAGATATTTAGTTATTTAACAATAGGTATCTGCTTACCTTCTTTAAGTGGTCCGGACTTTTTGTGAAGCACCCAGTCCAATGAAAGAGGTGACCAAATGGGCCGGACAATACCTAGCGAAGTCCCTTCTACCAGATCACGCCGGAAGTCACCAATTGTCAAAGTTGCGCCAATTCAAATCTGGTATTAGGAACAAAAGAGGTCAACATGACTTCTAAGATATACTAGTTATTTTAATTAATGCAAAAACCTTCAATGGTAAATATGATGTTTCGTATATACGGGCTCTTTGAAATACCTCTGCAGGGCACTTCAGAGAACTAAATCCATTGTTTCAGATTGTTCTTCAAATACTCTTACAGAGAGAGTTTCCCATCTCTCTGCTGGCCAATCAGAGTAGAGACTTGAGCGTGGTTTAGACTTACTCAGCCTATCCGTTGGCGCACTGGCTGTTCCCCGCCTCTTCTGTTACCAGGCATACGTTTATCATAACAACCTGTCATAGTGAGAAGAGCCAGCTCCCTTAGACACCATTCCTACGTCCAAGAAAGGTTCACAGATAACAAAGAACCAGTATTGTCTAGTATTTGGAGACACAAATCCTTATCTCATTTTACCCCCTAAAACAGCTCTTCACATCAATCACAGCTTGCCAGGTGACACAACCTACATTAGCCCAGTCAAGAATGCATTCTTTCTAAGTTAGTCATCCCATCAATTATAAAAATAATAAATCTCTCACAGATGACACCTGTATGGTAGACCCAGTCAGTGAGGTTGACCTATACAGTGGCTTGCGAAGGTATTCACCCCCCTTGGCATTTTTCCTATTTTGTTGCCTTACAACCTGGAATTAAAAATATATTTTTTTTTGGGGGTGTATCATTTGATTTACACAACATGCCTACCACTTTGAAGATGCAAAACATTTTTTATTGTGAAAAACAAGAAATAAGACAAAAACACAGAACTTGAGCTTGCATAACTATTCACCCCCCCAAAGTCAATACTTTGTAGAGCCACCTTTTGCAGTAATTACAGCTACAAGTCTCTTGGGGTATGTCTCTATAAGCTTGGCACATCTAGCCACTGGGATTTTTTCCCATTCTTCAAGGCAAAACTGCTCCAGCTCCTTCAAGTTGTATGGGTTCCGCTGGTGTACAGCAATCTTTAAGTCATACCACAGATTCTCAATTGGATTGAGGTCTGACCTTTGACTAGGCCATTCCAAGACATTTAAAAGTTTCCCCTTAAACCACTCAAGTGTTGCTTTAGCAGTATGCTTAGGGTCATTGTCCTGCTGGAAGTTGAACCTCCGTCCCAGTCGCAAATCTCTGGAAGACTGAAACAGGTTTCCCTCAAGAATTTCCCTGTATTTAGCGCCATCCATCATTCCTTCAATTATGACCAGTTTCCCAGTCCCTGCTGATGAAATACATCCCCACAGCATGATGCTGCCACCACCATGCTTCACTGTGGGGATGGTGTTCTCAGGGTGATGAGAGGTGTTGGGTTTGCACCAGACATAGCGTTTTCCTTGATGGCCAAAAAGCTCAATTTTAGTCTCATCTGACCAGAGTACCTTCTTCCATATGTTTGGGGAGTCTCCCACATGCCTTTTGGTGAACACCAAATGTATTTGCTAATTTTTTTCTTTAAGCAATGGCTTTTTTCTGTTCACTCTTCCGTAAGCCAAGCTCTGTGGAGTGTACGGCTTAAAGTGGTCCAATGGACAGATACTCCAATCTCCACTGTGGAGCTTTTTGCAGCTCCTTCAGGGTTATCTTTGGTCTCTTTGTTGCCTCACTGATTTAATGCCCTCCTTGCCTGGTCTGTGAGTTTTGGTGGGCGGCCCTCTCTTGGCAGGTTTGTTGTGGTGCTATATTCTTCCCATTTTTTGATAATGGATTTAATGGTGCTCCATGGGATGTTCGAAGTTTCTGATATTTTTTATAACCCAACCCTGATCTGTACTTCTCTCCACAACTTTGTCCCTGACCTGTTTGGAAAGCTCCTTGGTCTTCATGGTGCCGCTTGATTGGTGGTGCCCCTTGTTTAGTGGTGTTGCAGACTCTGGGGCCTTTCAGAACAGGTGTATATATACACTGAGATCATGTGACACTTAGATTGCACACAGGTGGACTTTATTTAACTAATTATGCGACTTCTGAAGGTAATTGGTTGCACCAGATCTTATTTAGGGGCTTCATAGCAAAGGGGGTGAATACATATGCACGCACCACTTTTCCGTTATTTATTTTGTAGAATTTTTTGAAACAAGTTATTTTTTTATTTCACTTCACCAATTTTGAGTATTTTGTGTGTGTCCATCACATGAAATCCAAATAAAAATCCATTTAAATTGCAGGTTGTAATGCAACAAAATAGCAAAAACGCATAGGGGGATGAATACTTTTGCAAGGCACTGTATACCATAAGGACCCTTTATTAATGTCCTCATTACATGTAGTGCAACAAGGCCACTCATGGTCTGGAAAGTTCTAAACTTTTGATAGATTTAAACATATTGAAATAACCATGGTCACAACCATAAACTGTCAACTCCATCTGCCTGATAGAATGTTCATTTTGGTTCTAATATGTTCCGTTTAAATAGGTTTTAGAGTCATAAAGCAACTGAGGAGAAACTATAATGAAGCCCTTTTGTGGGGAAAAACTAACTTTGATTGGCTGGGCCTGGCTCCCAAGTGGGTGGGCCTGGCTCCCAAGTGGGTGGGCCTGGCTCCCCAGTGGGCGGGTCTGGTTCCCCAGTGGGCGGGTCTGGTTCCCCAGTGGGCGGGCCTGGCTCCCCAGTGGTGTGCCCTTGCCCAGTGATGTGAAATCCATAGATTAGGGCCTAATTAATTTATATCAATTGAATGATTTCCTTCTATGAACTTTAACTCAGTAAAATCTTTGAAATTGTTGCATGTCGTTAATTTTAGTTCAGAATACATCCAATTTAAAAGGTTTATTGTACTCCACTGCTACAGTCTAGCTCCGCCCTCAACTTCTGGACATGTCTACGTGCTGCTGTGCAGACAAGGGAAAAAATCACCCTGTGATGCTTGATCAGACCCATCAACAGGGTAACATCATGATCAGACCCATCAACAGAGGTAACATCATGATCAGACCCATCAACAGAGGTAACATCATGATCATACCCATCAACAGAGGTAACATCATGATCAGACCCATCAACAGAGGTAACATCATGATCAGACCCATCAACAGAGGTATCATCATGATCCATCAACAGAGGTAGCATCATGATCAGACCCATCAACAGAGGTAACATCATGGCATCCGCTACAAGACCATGGTGCTTGCCTATGGAGCAGTGAGGGGAACGGCACCTCTGTACCTTCAGGCTCTGATCAGTCCCTACACCCAAACGAGGGCATTGCGTTCATCCACCTCTGGCCTGCTGGCTCCCCTTCCTCTGCGGAAGCATAGCTCCCCCTCAGCCCAGTCAAAACTGTTCGCTGCTCTGGCACCCCAATGGTGGAACAAGCTCCCTCACGACGCCAGGACAGCGGAGTCACTCACCACCTTCCGGAGACATTTGAAACCCCACCTCTTTAAGGAATACCTGGGATAGGATAAAGTAATCCTTCTAACCCCCCCAAATTGTAAAGTGGTTATCCCACTGGCTATAGGGTGAACGTACCAATTTGTAAGTCGCTCTGGCTAAGAGCGTCTGCTAAATGACGTTAATGTGCCCCTTGAGCAAGGCACTTGACCCTAATTGCTCCTGTAAGTCGCTCTGGTTAAGAGCGTCTGCTAAATGACTAAAATGTAAATGTAAATGTAAATGATCCATCAACAGAGGTAACATCATGATCCATCAACAGAGGTAACATCATGATCAGACTCATCAACAGAGGTAACATCATGATCAGACCCATCAACAGAGGTAGCATCATGATCAGACCCATCAACAGAGGTATCATCATGATCCATCAACAGAGGTAACATCATGATCCAGCAACAGAGGTATCATCATGATCCATCAACAGAGGTATCATCATGATCCATCAACAGAGGTAACATCATGATCAGACCCATCAACAGAGGTAACATCATGATCCATCAACAGAGGTAACATCATGATCCATCAACAGAGGTAACATCATGATCCATCAACAGAGGTAACATCATGATCAGACTCATCAACAGAGGTAACATCATGATCAGACCCATCAACAGAGGTAACATCATGATCAGACCTATCAACAGAGGTAACATCATGATCAGACCTATCAACAGAGGTAACATCATGATCAGACCCATCAACAGAGGTAACATCATGATCAGACCTATCAACAGAGGTAACATCATGATCAGACCTATCAACAGAGGTAACATCATGATCAGACCCATCAACAGAGGTAACATCATGATCAGACCCATCAACAGAGGTAACATCATGATCAGACCCATTAACAGAGGTAACATCATGATCTACCAACAGAGGTAACATCATGATCAGATCCATCAACAGAGGTAACAACATGATCAGACCCATCAACAGAGGTAACATCATGATCCATCAACAGAGGTAACATCATGATCAGACCCATCAACAGAGGTAACATCATGATCAGACCCATCAACAGAGGTAACATCATGATCAGACCCATCAACAGAGGTAACATCATGATCAGACCCATCAACAGAGGTAACGTCATGATCAGATCCATCAACAGAGGTAACATCATGATCAGACCCATCAACAGAGGTAACGTCATGATCAGATCCATCAACAGAGGTAACATCATGATCAGACCCATCAACAGAGGTAACGTCATGATCAGACCCATCAACAGAGGTAACATCATGATCAGAACCATCAACAGAGGTAACATCATGATCAGACCCATCAACAGAGGTAACATCAATATGATCAGATCCATTAACAGAGGTAACATTGGCGCCCGTTGCAAAACGGTGGTTTCTCAGCTCTCTTATCGGTCTCTGAGCCGTTGTGTTCCGCCCTCATTGCTCCGCCCCTCAACTTCTGGACTTGTATCCGTGCTGTTGTGTTTGTTGCTGCTTGGCTATCTGCCAAACTTTTGGGGTTTTACTTTTAATACATTTACTAACAAACTTTTTTACCCCGGACGCTTTATCTGGACATGGTTCTACAGGACCCTTTATCTGGACATGGTTCTACAGGACCCTTTATCTGGACATGGTTCTACAGGACCCTTTATCTGGACATGGTTCTACAGGACCCTTTATCTGGATATGGTTCTACAGGACCTCCACCAGCCGAAAAAGCTAAGTAGTAACAAAAACAGTATGCCATCACTATCACCTTATGGTGAGGATAGCCGTGTTGCAAGCACAGCTTCAGATGCAATCGTTAGGCATGGGCAATTTAAGTGTAGGAAAGGATGAAACAGTGTCTGTCCCACCAGGAAGTACAGATAGTAGTATAAATCCCCCGCACAGTACCCGCAGACAGACAATTTTCTCAAGGCTTCTGGAAAGAAATGCTGTCGGCATGCTCAACCGGTGTCGCTCATTCAGCCGACAGAAACTTTCAACCAGTTCTCCCCATTAAGCAACGAGTCGGGGTCAGAGGCCGAGCCTTTTCAGGTCTCTTCTCCACTCATTACGGGGTCTGAGCCGCTGAAGCCTCCCACCATTAGCTCTGACAAATTGAAAACCCTAGTCATTGGCGATTCCATTACCCGCAATATTAGACTTAAAAAGAATCATCCAGCGATCATACACTGTTTACCAGGGGGCAGGGCTACTGACGTAAAGGCTAATCTGAAGATGGTGCTGGCTAAGGGTAAAACTGGCGAGTGTAGAGAGTATAGGGATATTGTTATCAACGTCAGCACTAACGATGTTAGGATGAAACAGTCAGAGGTCACCAAGAGCAACATAGCTTCAGCGTGTAAATTAGCCAGAAAGATGTGTTGGCATCGAGTAATTGTCTCTGGCCCCCTCCCAGTTATGGCGAGTGATGAGTTCTACAGCAGAGTCTCACAACTCAATCGCTGGTTGAAAACTGTTTTCTGCCCCTCCCAAAAGATAGAATTAGTAGATAATTGGCCCTCTTTCTGGGACTCCACCCACAAACAGGACCAATCCTGGCCTGCTGAGTAGTGAAGGACTCCATCCTGGAGGGGTGCTACAGGACAAATCCTGGCCTGCTGAGGAGTGATGGACTCCATCCTAGCTGGAGGGGTGCTCTCATCTTATCTATGAACATAGACAGGGCTCTAACTCCTCTAGCTCCACAATGAGACAGGGTGAAGTGTTCCTCACTCAGTTTTCTGAATTCCTATCGAACTTGTAGTCATGGCAGATGACATTCTAATTTTTGGTGACTTTAATATTCACATGGAAAAGTCCACAGACCCACTCTAAAAGGCTTTCAGAGCCATCATTGACTCAGTGGGTTTTGTCCAACATGTCTCCGGACCTACTCATTGCCACAGTCATACCCCTGGATCTAGTTTTATCCCGTGGAATAAATATTGTGGATCTATATGTTTTTCCTCATAATCCTGGACTATCGGACCACCATCTTATTACGTTTGCAATCGCAACAAATAATCTGCTCAGACCCCAACCAAGGATGATCAAAAGCCGTGCTATAAATTCTCGGACAACCCAAAGATTCCTAGATCCCCTTCCAGACTCTCTCCACATACACAAGAACGTCGGAGTACAACATTTGGTTAACCAACTAACTGAGGATCCAAATGTAACCTTGCGTAATACTCTAGATGCAGTCCCACCCCTAAAATAAATAAAAAATGGTCACAAGAAATTTGCTCCCTGGTACACAGAAAATACCAGAGCCCTGAAGCAAGCTTCCAGAAAATTGGAATGGAAATGGCGCTCCACCAAACTGGAAGTCTTCCGAATAGCTTGGAAAGACGGTACCGTGCAATATCGAAGAGCCCTCACTGCTGCTCGATCATCCTATTTTTCCAACCTAATTGAGGAGAATGTATTATGGATATTATTGCAAAGCTAACTAAAAAAGCAGCATTCAACAAGAGAGGATGGCTTTCACTTCAGCAGTGATGAATTCATGAACTTCTTCCATGAAAAGATCATGATCATTAGATAGCAAATTACAGACTCCTCTTTGAACCTGCGTATTTCTCCAAAGCTCAGTTGTCCTGAGTCAAACACAGAACTGCCAGGACCTAGGATCAAGTTTTTTAATCCCATATCTCTTGACATATTCATGAAAATAGTAATGGCCTCTAAACCCTCAAGCTGCATACTGGACCCTATTCCAACTAAACTACTGAAATAACTACTTCCTGTGCTTAGCTTTCCTATGTTGAACATAATAAATGGCTCCTATCCACTGGATGTGAACCAAACTCACTAAAAGTGGCAGTAATAAAGCCTCTCTTGAAAAGTCAAACCTTGACCCGGAAAATGTATAAAAATATCGGCCTATATCGAATCTCCCATTCCTCTCAA
>NW_025534611.1:0-45000 GCF_020615455.1 Coregonus clupeaformis | reverse complement strand
TACCCTCTATAACAACCCCCCACGCTAGCCACGCTACGATAGCGACCCCACTTACTATAGCTAACCCATGACCTACCTATCTAAAATAGCCTGGGCTATTTACTACTACTACTACAACAACCCACTGACGGCTACCATCAACTAGTTTTACAACGGTCACTCCCTCTACTAAACCAAATGTAACACTAACAAACTTCTAAACTACTTCCACTAGGTGCACCATCATAGTTCTTCCCCAAATAATATCCTAAAACTTTACTAATTCCTTATGAGTGAAAGTGTAGTAGTGTGACTGTAGTTGTTAGTGATGAAAGATGTGATCTAACTGCCCCACACTCCAAAGTAATAAGGTTCATATAGTAGTCTATCAAAGTAATCAGACCAGATATTGGAATATATTTTTAAACTTTTGACTATATTTCACTACTTCGCTTAAGTAAAGCGTTTCAAAATGTCTTCCACTGCCACAAAAATACTTGTAAAGAGGTAAAGCAACCCCCAGTTTTTCTTCATGGAAATTTGCAAAGAAAAGCCATATCTCAGACGGGCCAATAAAAATAAAAGTTTAAGATGGGCAGTCTGAGATATGGCTTTTTCTTTGCAACTCTGCCTAGAAGGTCAACATCACAGAGTCTCCTCTTCACTGTTGATGTTGAGGCTGGTGTTTTGTGGGTACTATTTAATGAAGCTGCCAGTTGAGGACCTGTGAGGTGTCTGTTTCTCAAACTAGACACCCTCTTGCTCAGTTGTGCACCGGGGCCTCCCACTCCTCTTTCTATTCTGGTTAGAGCCAGTTTGTGTTGTTCTGGGAAGGGAATAGTACACAGCATTGTACGAGATCTTCAGTTTCTTGGCAATTTCTCGCATGGAATAGCCTTCATTTCTCAGAACAAGAATAGACAGACGAGTTTCAGAAGAAAGTTATTTGTTTCTGGCCATTTTGGGTTGAGGTCGGGTGATTGTGGAGGCCAGGTCATCTGATACAGCACTCCATCACTCTCCTTCTTGGTCAAATAGCCCTTAGACAGAGAATGCCAAGAGTGTGCAAAGGTGTCATCAAGGCAATGGGTGGCTTTTTTAAAGAATCTCAAATTTAAAATATATTATGATTTGTTTAACACTTTTTTGGTTGCTGAATGATTCCATATGTGTTATTTCATAGTTTTGATGTCTTCACTATTGTTCTACAATGTAGAAAATAGTTTAGAAAAATAAAAATCTTCAATGAGTAGGTTTGTCCAAGCTTGTGACTGGTTCTGTAGGTGTACTGCAATCAAATGAAACAAATTAAATGATTGAAAGAAACAATGTTTAGCAGGCGCTTGTTTGCATCAAGCCTGTCTGTTCTTCATATGAACATGTTTTGCAATGTGAAACATGTATGTCTAGATGAAACACTGATTAAGTTTGGTGTAAAGTGACTGTATGACTTTGTGTGTTGTAATAGTCAATAGAAAAATGTGTTTAGAGTTTTGAAACAGCTTCCTTTTTGATTATCTGTTTTGAGTTTTGTACTAAGAGTTGCTAAAATGTACCACATACTTATGAAAACTGCACCAAAGCAAAAAAAAAGTCCTCTGTAGCTCAGATGGTAGAGCACGGCGCTTGTAACGCCAAGGTAGAGGGTTCGATCCCCGGGACCACCCATACACAAAAAAATTTATGCACGCATGACTGTAAGTCGCTTTGGATAAAAGCTTCTGCTAAATGGCATATTATATTATATTATTCCTCCCCCCAGAACTGGTTGAAGAGGTGAGTATTTATGACGTCCTGTGGGAGACCAGTAAGAGAGTAGCAGATGAGACCCTCTACTCAGCCTTCCTTAGAGGGATGTATACCAGACGTCTGCCTGCCCGCTGCTACGCTGACTTCTGCCACCAGGAGGCGCTATACCTGGACAGAGTCATCACCATGCTGCAGGTGAAAGGAAAATACATTAAATAAAACTAATACCGTAAAGTTTTACTTTCTATGACTGTGATAGGTGGTTGTCGTCCCTAGCTATCTTAAGATAAGTTGCTCTGGATAACAGTGTCTGCTAAATGTGTGTGTGAGTGCCAGGTGCTGATCAGAACAGTCCAGGGTCCCCCAGACATCATGCTGTTTCTCCAGACAACACATCAACGCTACCAGGAGTCTCTGATGGAGGCCCAGAACCAAACTCCACCACACCTGGTAAGAAGCACTTATAACAATCACCCTTAATATACAATTTAAGATAATATATCTTAATATATAATTTAAGAGGACTTATAGCAAGAAAAACAACGAACGTAGTAGTTGATTTATCAATTCAATAAACCTTCCATAAACTTTTTTCAATGACCCTTATTTAACATTTTTGTTTTGGTTGAATTCAAGTTCAATTACTCAGGTTTTAGTGTATTTAGACCCACTCCCAAAATGGAAATCAATAGTTTAAAATCTCTGCTTTCTTTTCCCTTTTTGATTCCCTTTAGTTCATTCAGTTCACTTCATAGCCCTTTAGCATTCAAATAATATTCACTTTAGTTCATTCAGCTCAGTTCATAGTCATTTAGCATTCAAATAATATTGAGCTAAATTGGCTTTTAGGGTGTCTATAGCAAGGTTTCAATCCAATTGGCGACAGATTTTCATGTCAATATTCTAACATTTTCATAAAAACAATATGCCATTTCAGAGTTTCCTTAAGGAAAATTTGGCACCGGACAACATGACAGGAAGATTTTAACTCTTGGCATTCTCTCAACCAGCTTCACCTGGAATGCTTTTCCAACAGTCTTGAAGGAGTTCCCATATGCTGAGCACTTGTTGGCTGCTTTTCCTTCACTCTGAGTTCCAACTCATCCCAAACCATCTCAATTGGGTTGAGGTTGGGTGATTGTGGAGGCCAGGTCATCTAATGCAGCACTCCATCACTCTCCTTCTTGGTCAAATAGCCCTTACACAGCCTGGAGGTGTGTTGGGTCATTGTCCTGTTGAAAAACAAATGATAGTCCCACTAAGCGCAAACCAGATGGGATGGCGTATCGCTGCAGAATGCTGTGGTAGCCATGCTGGTTAAGTGTGCCTTGAATTCTAAATAAATCACAGACAGTGTCACCAGCAAAGCACCCCCACACCATCACACCTCCTCCTCCATGCTTCACGGTGGGAACCACACATGCAGAGATCAAAGACATGGCGGTTGGAACCAAAAATCTCACATTTGGACTCATCAGACCAAGGGACAGATTTCCATCGGTCTAATGTCCATTGCTCGTGTTTCTTGGCCCAAGCAAGTCTCTTTTCTTATTGGTGTCCTTTAGTAGTGGCTTCTTTTTTTTGTTCTTTTTTTTGGTTATCTAAAAGGGTTAAGGTTAGGGTTAGGGGAAGGGTTAGCTAACATGCTAAGTAGTTGCAAAGTAGCAATAAATTAGTACTCCCTGTATATAGCTCCACATTGATCTGGTACTGGTACTCCCTGTATATAGCTCCACATTGATCTGGGACTGGTACTCCCTGTATCTAGCTCCACATTGATCTGGTACTGGTACTCCCTGTATATAGCTCCACATTGATCTGGTACTGGTACTCCCTGTATATAGCTCCACATTGATCTGGTACTGGTACTCCCTGTATATAGCTCCACATTGATCTGGTACTGGTACTCCCTGTATATAGCTCCAAATTGATCTGGTACTGGTACTCCCTGTATATAGTGTCACGAACCGGCTCAAGTTCGTAACAAAAGGGGAGACACGTGGAGACAAGGAATACCCAAAGTATATATTTATTAGCTAAAGTAAACTAAATCAAATAACAATGGCGTGTGTAATCAGTAATCAGTAGTGTAAGTGAGTGTTTTGCATGCATAAATGTAATAATGCAAGGTGTTGAAAGGTGCCAACGCAAACAACCAAAAAGCCACAAAAATACCACAACAAAAATCAGTCAAAGCATCTGCCTGGAGAAAGTCTCCTCAATGAATGTGGAAGAGGTCCATTTATGCTGGGACACACCCGGCCCAGGTGTTTCCCATGTAGCTGACGCCTCACAACTCCGCCCCACCGGCATCCTAATAAGGAAACAAGAGCAAAGAGAGAGAAGAAGGCAGAAAGAGTGGGAGGGGCGTCACAATAGATCCACATTGATCTGGTACTGGTACTCCCTGTATATAGCTCCACATTGATCTGGTACTGGTACTCCCTGTATATAGCTCCACATTGATCTGGGACTGGTACTCCCTGTATATAGCTCCACATTGATCTGGTACTGGTACTCCCTGTATATAGCTCCACATTGATCTGGTACTTCCTGTATATAGCTCCACATTGATCTGGTACTGGTACTCCCTGTAAATAGCTCCACATTGATCTGGTACTGGTACTCCCCTGTATATAGCTCCACATTGATCTGGTACTGGTACTCCCTGTATATAGCTCCACATTTATCTGGTACTGGTACTTCCTGTTTATAGCTCCACATTGATCTGGTACTGGTACTCCCTGTATATAGCTCCACATTGATCTGGTACTGGTACTCCCTGTATTTAGCTCCACATTGATCTGGTACTCCTGTATATAGCTCCACATTGATCTGGGACTGGTACTCCCTGTATATAGCTCCACATTGATCTGGTACTTCCTGTATATAGCTCCACATTGATCTGGTACTGGTACTCCCTGTATATAGCTCCACATTGATCTGGTACTGGTACTCCCTGTATATAGCTCCACATTGATCTGGTACTGGTACTCCCTGTATATAGCTCCACATTGATCTGGTACTGGTACTCCCTGTATATAGCTCCACATTGATCTGGTACTGGTACTTCCTGTATATAGCTCCAAATTATTTTGGTACTCCCTGTATATAGCTCCACATTTATCTGGTACTGGTACTTCCTGTTTATAGCTCCACATTGATCTGGTACTGGTAGTCCCTGTATATAGCTCCACATTTATCTGGTATTGGTACTTCCTGTATATAGCTCCACATTGATCTGGTACTGGTACTTCCTGTATTTAGCTCCACATTGATCTGGTACTTGTACTCCCTGTATATAGCTCCACATTTATCTGGTATTGGTACTTCCTGTATATAGCTCCACATTGATCTGGTACTGGTACTCCCTGTATATAGCTCCACATTTATCTGGTATTGGTACTTCCTGTATATAGCTCCACATTGATCTGGTACTGGTACTTCCTGTATTTAGCTCCACATTGATCTGGTACTGGTACTCCCTGTATATAGCTCCACATTGATCTGGTACTGGTACTTCCTGTATATAGCTCCAAATTATTTTGGTACTCCCTGTATATAGCTCCACATTTATCTGGTACTGGTACTTCCTGTTTATAGCTCCACATTGATCTGGTACTGGTACTCCCTGTATATAGCTCCACATTGATCTGGTACTGGTACTCCCTGTATATAGCTCCACATTGATCTGGTACTCCCTGTATATAGCTCCACATTGATCTGGGACTGGTACTCCCTGTATATAGCTCCACATTGATCTGGTACTTCCTGTATATAGCTCCACATTGATCTGGTACTGGTACTCCCTGTATATAGCTCCACATTGATCTGGTACTGGTACTCCCTGTATATAGCTCCACATTGATCTGGTACTGGTACTCCCTGTATATAGCTCCTCATTGATCTGGTACTGGTACTCCCTGTATATAGCTCCACATTGATCTGGTACTGGAATTCCTGTATATACTCCAAATTATTTTGGTACTCCCTGTATATATCTCCACATTTATCTGGTACTGGTACTTCCTGTTTATAGCTCCACATTGATCTGGTACTGGTACTCCCTGTATATAGCTCCACATTGATCTGGTACTCCCTGTATATAGCTCCACATTGATCTGGTACTGGTAGTCCCTGTATATAGCTCCACATTTATCTGGTATTGGTACTTCCTGTATATAGCTCCACATTGATCTGGTACTGGTACTTCCTGTATTTAGCACCATATTGATCTGGTACTTGTACTCCCTGTATATAGCTCCACATTTATCTGGTATTGGTACTTCCTGTATATAGCTCCACATTGATCTGGTACTTCCTGTATATAGCTCCACATTGATCTGGTACTGGTACTCCCTGTATATAGCTCCACATTTATCTGGTATTGGTACTCCCTGTATATAGCTCCACATTGATCTGGTACTGGTACTTCCTGTATTTAGCTCCACATTGATCTGGTACTGGTACTCCCTGTATATAGCTCCACATTTATCTGGTATTGGTACTCCCTGTATATAGCTCCACATTGATCTGGTACTGGTACTCCCTGTATATAGCTCCACATTGATCTGGTACTCCCTGTATATAGCTCCACATTGATCTGGTACTTGTACTCCCTGTATATAGCTCCAAATTGATCTGGTACTTGTACTCCCTGTATATAGCTCCACATTGATCTGGTTCTGGTACTCCCTGTATATAGCTCCACATTGATCTGGTACTGGTACTCCCTGTATGTAGCTCCACATTGATCTGGTCCTGGTACTCCCTGTATATAGCTCCACATTGATCTGGTACTGGTGCTTCCTGTATATAGCTCCACATTGATCTGGTTCTGGTACTCCCTATATATAGCTCAACATTGATCTGGTACTCCCTGTATATAGCTCCACATTGATCTGGTACTGGTACTCCCTGTATATAGCTCCACATTGATCTGGTACTGGTACTCCCTGTATATGGATCCATTGTTGAGTATTTGTTTTATTCCTCCTGTTACTTTTATTTGTATTATTATTTAAAAGGGCTCGTAAACATTTCAAGTCTACACCAGTTATATTCAGCTAGTGACAAATAAAATGTAATTAGATTTTCCTCCTCCTTTTCCTCCTCCTCCTCCTCCTCCTCCTCCTCCTGCCTACAGAACCTGTCCTCCATCCAGCCCTCTGCAGCCGTAGCGTCAGTACCTCCAGAGCTTCCATGACATAGTGAATGAGGAGCCCATCTACTGGCTGGTGTCTCTGCTGCCCAGAGCCCTGCTCAGACCTTACCTGGCACAGCACCTGCCCCTGGGAGAGAGGACCAGACCAGGCCCCAGGCCCTGCCTCTACCCCTGGCTAAGCCTCTTCCCCTGCCCCTGCTACCAGTGGGGGGGAGAGGACATGAAGTCAGACCAGTCAGACCAGAGGAACCAGAAGGACAAGTCAGGGTCATATTACAGGTATCTTGAGGATATTATAATGTATTACAACTGATACAATATAATGTATACTGATTGATATTGATGATGTAATGTATGCTGATTGATATTGATGACATTGATTGCCTATGGAGGTTTATAACGTCTCAACTCCACATTGTTGTGTTTAATCTTGTGTGGTAATATTGTGGAGTGACACTTTTCTAACCTGTCTCTCTCTCCAGGCCTCTACTGGAGAAGTACCAGGATGTGATAGACGTCTATAATGCTGTCAACATCTTCAGAGTCCAGATGATCAACGAGAAGGCTCTCTTCACCTCCAGGTAAAGTTAGCCTAACTTAGGTCTACAGTTAGCCTAACTTAGGTATGCAGTTAGCCTGGTCCTGCTATTTAAGTCTACAGTTAGCCTGGTCCTGCTATTTAAGTCTACAGTTAGCCAGGTCCTGCTAACTAAGTCTACAGTTAGCCTGGTCCTGCTAACTAAGTCTACAGTTAGCCTGGTCCTGTTATCTTAGTATACAGTTAGCCAGGTCCTGCTAACTACTGTAAGTCTACAGTTAGCCTGGTCCTGCTATCCAAGTCTTGCCAGGTCTCCCTCGCAAAACAGGCTGTCAACCCTACGGGATCTTCTTAGCCTGGGTACCAGTCTACTTTGTGATAACATTCTACTCCTTGCCACTCCTTGTCATGCGAAATACAGTGGGGGAAAAAAGTATTTAGTCAGCCACCAATTGTGCAAGTTCTCCCACTTAAAAAGATGAGAGAGGCCTGTAATTTTCATCATAGGTCAACTGTCAACTATGACAGACAAAATTAGAAAAAAAAATCCAGAGAATCACATTGTAGGATTTCTAATGAATTTATTTGCAAATTATGGTGGAAAATAAGTATTTGGTCAATAACAAAAGTTTCTCAATACTTTGTTATATACCCTTTGTTGGCAATGACACAGGTCAAACGTTTTCTGTAAGTCTTCACAAGGTTTTCACACACTGTTGCTGGTATTTTGGCCCATTCCTCCATGCAGATCTCCTCTAGAGCAGTGATGTTTTGGGGCTGTCGCTGGGCAACACGGACTTTCAACTCCCTCCAAAGATTTTCTATGGGGTTGAGATCTGGAGACTGGCTAGGCCACTCCAGGACCTTGAAATGCTTCTTACGAAGCCACTCCTTCGTTGCCCGGGCGGTGTGTTTGGGATCATTGTCATGCTGAAAGACCCAGCCACGTTTCATCTTCAATGCCCTTGCTGATGGAAGGAGGTTTTCACTCAAAATCTCACGATACATGGCCCCATTCATTCTTTCCTTTACACGGATCAATCGTCCTGGTCCCTTTGCAGAAAAACAGCCCCAAAGCATGATGTTTCCACCCCCATGCTTCACAGTAGGTATGGTGTTCTTTGGATGCAACTCAGCATTCTTTGTCCTCCAAACACGACGAGTTGAGTTTTTACCAAAAAGTTATATTTTGGTTTCATCTGACCATATGACATTCTCCCAATCCTCTTCTGGATCATCCAAATGCACTCTAGCAAACTTCAGACGGGCCTGGACATGTACTGGCTTAAACAGGGGGACACGTCTGGCACTGCAGGATTTGAGTCCCTGGCGGCGTAGTGTGTTACTGATGGTAGGCTTTGTTACTTTGGTCCCAGCTCTCTGCAGGTCATTCACTAGGTCCCCCGTGTGGTTCTGGGATTTTTGCTCACCGTTCTTGTGATCATTTTGACCCCACGGGGTGAGATCTTGTGTGGAGCCCCAGATCGAGGGAGATTATCAGTGGTCTTGTCTTCCATTTCCTAACAATTGCTCCCACAGTTGATTTCTTCAAACCAAGCTGCTTACCTATTGCAGATTCAGTCTTCCCAGCCTGGTGCAGGTCTACAATTTTGTTTCTGGTGTCCTTTGACAGCTCTTTGGTCTTGGCCATAGTGGAGTTTGGAGTGTGACTGTTTGAGGTTGTGGACAGGTGTCTTTTATACTGATAACAAGTTCAAACAGGTGCCATTAATACAGGTAACAAGTGGAGGACAGAGGAGCCTCTTAAAGAAGAAGTTACAGGTCTGTGAGAGCCAGAAATCTTGCTTGTTTGTAGGTGACCAAATACTTATTTTCCACCATAATTTGCAAATAAATTCATAAAAAATCCTACAATGTGATTTTCTGGAGAAAAAAAATTCTCAATTTGTCTGTCATAGTTGACGTGTACCTATGATGAAAATTACTGGCCTCTCTCATCTTTTTAAGTTGGAGAACTTGCACAATTGGTGGCTGACTAAATACTTTTTTTCCCCACTGTATAACTTGGCATATGACACGGAGTACAGGAAGTGGAATCCCAACTAGCGCATTTGGTTTGTTGAAAGTTGTGGGAACTTACATTTTTGATTTACCATTGGTTCTGGGGACGAAGCCATGACTTTACTGACCGGTAAAATTTAAGGTTATTTAAACGTTCTGAGAACGGAAGTGAAAACCTTGCCTGTTCTGGTAACGTTAAGTTTTAGGTTGAAGGTAGGTTCTGAGAACATCTTACTATGGTTCCCTGAAAGTTTTCCTGGGAGGTTTTATTAACGCTCTGAGAACAGAAATTATAGGTTATTTGAAGTATTTTAACAACTTCCTTAAAACGTTCACTGAATGTTTCAGTAAGACTTTTAATAACACTGTTAGCTTATTTGGGGTGAACTTTTTTTAAACTCCAAGCACAGATAGGACCAGGGACGCAACTTTGGTTTTAGAAGTGGGGGGGGGACATAAGCTGGCGGGGGGTCTGGGGTCCTCCCTCTGATTGATTGTGTAGAAATCCAGGAAATTAAACAATCTAATATTTCCCTTTGGAGTCACTTTTATTGTAAATATGTTTCTAAACACTTCTACATGAATGTGGATGCTACCATGATTATGGATAATCCTGAATGAATCGTGAATAATGATGAGTGAGAAAGTTAGAGCTGCACAAATATCATAACCCCCTCAAAAATGCTAACCTACCCTGTTATTGTAACGGTGAGAGGTTAGCATGTCTTGGGGGTATGATATAAAATGCTAACCTACCCTGTTATTGTAACGGTGAGAGGTTAGCATGTCTTGGGGGTATGATATAAAATGCTAACCTCCCCCTGTTATTGTAACGGTGAGAGGTTAGCATGTCTTGGGGGTTATGATATTTGTGGGTCTGTAACTTTCTCACTCATCATTATTCACGATTCATTCAGGATTATCCTTAATCATGGTAGCATCGACATTCATGTAGAAGTGGTTGATTTTCTTTTGATTTTCCCATGATGTCAAGCAAAGAGGCACTGAGTTTGAAGGTAGGCCTTGAAATACATCCACAGGTACACCTCCAAGTGACTCGTATGATGTCAATTAGCCTATCAGAAGCTTCTAAAGCCATGACATCATTTTCTGGAATTTTCCAAGCTGTTTAAAGGCACAGTCAACTTAGTGTATGCAAACTTCTGACCCACTGGAATTGTGATACAGTGAATTATAAATGAAATAATCTGTCTGTAAACAATTGTTAGAAAAATTACTTGTGTCACGCACAAAGTAGATGTCCTAACCGACTTGCCAAAACTTTAGTTTGTTAACAAGACATTTGTGGAGTGGTTGAAAAATGAGTTTTAATGACTCCAACCTAAGTGTATGTAAACTTCCGACTTAAACTGTACTCTGGTCAGATGAGACTAAAATTGAGCTTTTTAGCCATCAAGGAAAACGCTATGTCTGACAGGGACTGTCGTCGACAGGGACTGGGAAATTGATGAGAATTGAAGGAAAGATGGATGGCGCTAAATACAGGGAAATTCTTGAGGGAAACCTGTTTCAGTCTTCCAGAGATTTGAGACTGGGATGGAGGTTCACCTTCCAGCAGGAAAATGACCCTAAGCATACTGCTAAAGCAGCACTCGAGTGGTTTAAGGGGAAATATTTAAATGTCTTGGAATGGCCTAGTCAAAGCCCAGACCTCAATCCAATTGAGAATCTGTGGTATGACTTAAAGATTGCTGTACACCAGCGGAACCCATCCTACTTGAAGGACCTGGAGCAGTTTTGCCTTGAAGAATGGGCAAAAATCCCAGTGGCTAGATGTGCCAAGCTTATAGAGACATACCCCAAGAGACTTGCAGCTGTAATTGCTGCAAAAGGTGGCTCTACAAAGTATTGACTTTGGGGGGGTGAATAGTTATGCACGCTCAAGTTCTGTTTTTTTGTCTTATTACTTGTTTGTTTCACTATATATTTAGCATCTTCAAAGTGGTAGGCATGTTGTGTAAATCAAATGATACAACCCCCCCCCCCAAAATCCATTTTAATTCCAGGTTGTAAGGCAACAAAATAGGAAAAATGCCAAGGGAGGTGAATACTTTTGCAAGCCACTGTACATAACTTGACATTTCTGCAGTCACAGACTGGTCTTCCCTGGATCCTCAGTGCAGTCACAGACTTCTCTTCCCTGGATCCTCAGTGCAGTCACAGGCTGGTCTTCCCTGGATCCTCAGTGCAGTCAAAGACTGGTCTTCCCTGGATCCTCAGTGCAGTCACAGAATGGTCTTCCCTGGATCCTCAGTGCAGTCACAGACTGGTCTTCCCTGGCTAATTAGTGCAGTCACAGAATGGTCTTCCCTGGATCCTCAGTGCAGTCAAAGACTGGTCTTCCCTGGATCCTCAGTGCAGTCACAGAATGGTCTTCCCTGGATCCTCAGTGCAGTCACAGACTGGTCTTCCCTGGCTCCTCAGTGCAGTCACAGACTGGTCTTCCCTGGATCCTCAGTGCAGTCACAGACCGGTCTATCCTGGATCCTCAGTGCAGTCATAGACTTGTCTTCCCTGGATCCTCAGTGCAGTCACATGCTGGTTTCCCTGGATCCTCAGTGCAGTCACAGACTGGTCTTCCCTGGCTCCTCAGTGCAGTCACAGACTGGTCTTTCCTGGATCCTCAGTGCAGTCACAGGCTGGTTTCTCTGGATCCTCAGTGCAGTCACAGACTGGTCTTCCCTGGCTCCTCAGTGCAGTCACAGACTGGTCTTTCCTGGATCCTCAGTGCAGTCACAGGCTGGTTTCTCTGGATCCTCAGTGCAGTCACAGACTGGTCTTCCCCTGGCTCCTCAGTGCAGTCACAGACTGGTCTTCCCTGGTTGCCTGACCCTGCTGAAACACCTGTCACCATCTGATCCTGCTCAGATGAGGCAAGACAAATAATTACCTTGGTGTACATTTATACATTATATTAGCCAAGAATGGAAACAATGGTTCAATAATTGAAATGACCATTATTCCCAGATCCCAGTCTGTAGCCAACCCATCAACTCAAGATGGCACTTTGTATCCATTCACTGATTGTTATAATATACTGCAAAATTCACCTGATCTCCGTAGGCTGGTCTTCCCTGGCTGTCTGACCCTGCTGGGACACCGGTCACCATCTGATCCTGCTAAGACATGATGATCATAGTGTTGTGTACTGACTGTGCACCATGACAGTGAAGCCTGAAGAGCTGTTTATACTGTGTCAGTGTGAAAAGTAGGGAATTAACTAGGGAAACTGACAGATCAATAAAGTAACATTACTACAGTATACTGACTCTAATAAAAACTCACAGTGCGCTGTCAAAAAAAGGTCAGATTAGTTTGGCCGATGGTTTCATCATTTTGATTCAGGTCTACTAGTGTGATTGAGGCTAAAATAATAGCTATTGTTAGCCAACTTTTGGCTAGCTCTAATGGTACATCAACAGGTGAAAGCGAGCCAAGTTAATTTACTTCTGTTGAAACGGGAAAAAACAAGGCTACAAAACATTTACATGAACACAACAGCTGTTAGATACTGCTACCTGACAGATAGCTAGAGGCTAGAGCTGAACTGGCTGTGGTAGCTACTAGCTAGATAGCTAGAGGCTAGAGCTGAACTGGCTGTGGTAGCTACTAGCCAGATAGCTAGAGGCTAGAGCTGAACTGGCTGTGGTAGCTACTAGCCAGATAGCTAGAGGCTAGAGCTGAACTGGCTGTGGTAGCTACTAGCTAGATAGCTAGAGGCTAGAGCTGAACTGGCTGTGGTAGCTACTAGCTAGATAGCTAGAGGCTAGAGCTGAACTGGCTGTGGTAGCTACTAGCTAGATAGCTAGAGGCTAGAGCTGAACTGGCTGTGGTAGCTACTAGCTAGATAGCTAGAGGCTAGAGCTGAACTGGCTGTGGTAGCTACTAGCTAGATAGCTAGAGGCTAGAGCTGAACTGGCTGTGGTAGCTACTAGCTAGATAGCTAGAGGCTAGAGCTGAACTGGCTGTGGTAGCTACTAGCTAGATAGCTAGAGGCTAGAGCTGAACTGGCTGTGGTAGCTACTAGCTAGATAGCTAGAGGCTAGAGCTGAACTGGCTGTGGTAGCTACTAGCTAGATAGCTAGAGGCTAGAGCTGAACTGGCTGTGGTAGCTACTAGCTAGATAGCTAGAGGCTAGAGCTGAACTGGCTGTGGTAGCTACTAGCTAGATAGCTAGCTAGTTCATTCACTTCAGACAGAACTTCAGTCGAGAGGGGATGAAACATTAGCAAACGTTACATGCCAGTTACACTACCACTACAAGCTCAGCACTGGGGATTTTTTTGTTGTTGTTGTTAAGTCAAAACAGCAAAAAAAGAGGAGGGTGAGAGGATACAGTAGTGAGTATGGTGTGGCGTGATGCAAATATGGTGGAAAGGTTATAGGCAAAATAACCACAGGACAAACATGCTCCCATCAAGCTCTAAGGAAAAATGGATCTCTCAGAACGTTATGTGCTAGCTGGGATGTTAGCACAAAACAGGTCTGGATTTCAGGCTAGGAACTTAAATAAAAGTCACGCTAAAACTCTACAGTAGAACATGGGTATCGCATTAACCAGGTGATCTCTGTATTAATGTTAAATGTCTCTGTGATGTTCATCTCTGTATTAATGTTAAACGTCTCTGTGATGTTCATCTCTGTATTAATGTTAAATGTCTCTGTGATGTTCATCTCTGTATTCATGTTAAATGTCTCTGTGATGTTCATCTCTGTATTAATGTTAAATGTCTCTGTGATGTTCATCTCTGTATTAATGTTAAATGTCTCTGTGATGTTCATCTCTGTATTAATGTTAAATGTCTCTGTGATGTTCATCTCTGTATTAATGTTAAATGTCTCTGTGATGTTAATCTCTGTATTAATGTTAAATGTCTCTGTGATGTTCATCTCTGTATTCATGTTAAATGTCTCTGTGATGTTCATCTCTGTATTTATGTTAAATGTCTCTGTGATGTTCATCTCTGTATTAATGTTAAATGTCTCTGTGATGTTCATCTCTGTATTAATGTTAAATGTCTCTGTGATGTTCATCTCTGTATTACTAGCTGACAGTGTAATACAACTGAGGTCATATGTAATGTTGTCTCCGGCTGGAGCATCCTAATACTTTTAAATATCAAATAAATTCAATAAATGAATCTCTATCTGATGTGATCTAATCCGTCTGTGTAATATTATCCTAGTTGGTTTCCCACTGGTGACGGGGAGGAAGTGGAGGACCAACCCATCCTTGTGTGGTCTGTGGAGTCTGGATCTGACGTTAGGGTGAGTGACATTTTACATTTATTTTCTAACACACTGGCCCATTATTTTCCTTGAGGCCCAAACCCCCCTCACCAAAAAAAAAAAAGGTTATTCTGTTAAAAAAAACTAACAATTTAGACCGGCCCACTGATCTTAAAGATGGGACCAGCCCATCCGGCCCCGAGCTGTCCTAAGGCCAGTCAGTTTCTGGTTAACAGTGACTCTATGGGGACAGCTACGTCAGGAGAGTCTTACAGATAAGGTGTGTTGTCCTTCATTGGTCGTGTTTGTCCTGTCTCCTAAATCTGTTTGTTTCTGTCGCCCCCTCTAGGTGAAGCTGTAGCAGTGCATCTGTATAATGCAGGAAGCTGTGTGGGTGTGGGTGTGTGTTTTCACGCTGGACTGTTCCTCTTGTCAGACATATTCCAATATTCCACTTTTAAGTTTCAAACTTCCCCAAACAACTACTGTTTAAACTGTATTAATGCAATAACTCAATGAATGCACAAATCTAATAATTGTCAACAAAGGGGCTAAAATGAAATAAAAAATGTTTAGGTAATAAAAACAGAATGAAACAACTGCGTGAACTGTAAAACTGTATTTATTTTTATGGATATTGCAATATGAATATTAGACAACCAATCACATTGCTGTGCGCTACCACAATTTGAAGAATTGCTATGGCTAGCCAATAAACAGACTGTATTCCCACCAAGAATTGACCAATCAGAAAAAAGCTAGGGTTGCCCCACTGGCAGTGGGGCTAGTATTTGAATGCTCCATTGTATAAACAATTCCATTTTTTCCTGTGTGCATATTTCATATTCATGTTGGGTCCACTGATTTCAAACAATTAGAGTACAGTTGTCCTTGTCACTTCGTCCTCAAATTCTGTGTCTTTAATTATTTCCTGGATTTACAATCAAAACAATTTAGCTAACATTACGGTTTCGATGTAAACCTGATCTTAAATTAATAGATTAAACTATTTCTCTTTGGGATGAGTGGATTGACAAAAAGAGAGGTTTTTATATCAGAATGTATGGTATGGATGACGATGACAGTTTTACATGGTGAGGAGCTAGGATAGTCAGAAGTCAGATGGCTTTCTCCTGTCAGATTTTCACGGTAAGGAGTAAGCGTGTAGTGTGTGTCTGTTGTTGTCTAAAGGAGTAGTGTGTGTCTGTTGTTGTCTGAAGGAGTAGTGTGTGTCTGTTGTTGTCTAAAGGAGTAGTGTGTGTCTGTTGTTGTCTGGAAGGAGTAAGTGTGTGTCTGTTGTTGTCTGAAGGAGTAGTGGGAGTCTGTTGTTGTCTAAAGGAGTAGTGTGTGTCTGTTGTTGTCTGAAGGAGTAGTGTGTGTCTGTTGTTGTCTAAAGGAGTAGTGTGTGTCTGTTGTTGTCTAAAGGAGTAGTGTGTGTCTGTTGTTGTCTAAAGGAGTAGTGTGTGTCTGTTGTTGTCTAAAGGAGTAGTGTGAGTCTGTTGTTGTCTAAAGGAGTAGTGTGTGTCTGTTGTTGTCTAAAGGAGTAGTGTGTGTTTGTTGTTGTCTAAAGGAGTAGTGTGAGTCTGCTGTTGTCTGAAGGAGTAGTGTGTGTCTGTTGTTGTCTGAAGGAGTAGTGTGTGTCTGTTGTTGTCTGAAGGAGTAGTGTGTGTCTGTTGTTGTCTAAAGGAGTAGTGTGTGTCTGTTGTTGTCTAAAGGAGTAGTGTGTGTCTGTTGTTGTCTAAAGGAGTAGTGTGTGTCTGTTGTTGTCTAAAGGAGTAGTGTGTGTCTGTTGTTGTCTAAAGGAGTAGTGTGTGTCTGTTGTTGTCTAAAGGAGTAGTGTGTGTCTGTTGTTGTCTAAAGGAGTAGTGTGTGTCTGTTGTTGTCTAAAGGAGTAGTGTGTGTCTGTTGTTGTCTAAAGGAGTAGTGTGTGTCTGTTGTTGTCTAAAGGAGTAGTGTGTGTCTGTTGTTGTCTAAAGGAGTAGTGTGTGTCTGTTGTTGTCTAAAGGAGTAGTGTGTGTCTGTTGTTGTCTAAAGGAGTAGTGTGTGTCTGTTGTTGTCTAAAGGAGTAGTGTGTGTCTGTTGTTGTCTAAAGGAGTAGTGTGTGTCTGTTGTTGTCTAAAGGAGTAGTGTGTGTCTGTTGTTGTCTAAAGGAGTAGTGTGTGTCTGTTGTTGTCTGAAGGAGTAGTGTGTGTCTGTTGTTGTCTAAAGGAGTAGTGTGTGTCTGTTGTTGTCTAAAGGAGTAGTGTGTGTCTGTTGTTGTCTAAAGGAGTAGTGTGTGTCTGTTGTTGTCTGAAGGAGTAGTGTGAGTCTTGTAAAATGAGATGTTCTTTAATATATAGGGAGATTTAAGTTAATACATTTTATAATGTAGGGGATGTAGGGGGTGGGCATGATCGCTTAATGGTGAGGGGATGTGATGCTCGTGATGTGTTGGGGCGTGAAGCTCGTAATGGTGAGGGGATGTGATGCTCGTGATGTGTTGGGGCGTGAAGCTCGTAATGGTGAGGGGATGTGATGCTCATGATGTGTTGGGGCGTGAAGCTCGTAATGGTGAGGGGATGTGATGCTCGTGATGTGTTGGGGCGTGAAGCTCGTAATGGTGAGGGATGTGATGCTCGTGATGTGTTGGGGCGTGAAGCTCGTAATGGTGAGGGGATGTGATGCTCGTGATGTGTTGGGGCGTGAAGCTCGTAATGGTGAGGGGATGTGATGCTCGTGATGTGTTGGGGCGTGAAGCTCGTAATGGTGAGGGGATGTGATGCTCGTAATGTGTTGGGGCGTGAAGCTCGTAATGGTGAGGGATGTGATGCTCGTGATGTGTTGGGGCGTGAAGCTCGTAATGGTGAGGGGATGTGATGCTCGTGATGTGTTGGGGCGTGAAGCTCGTAATGGTGAGGGGATTTGATTCTCATGATGTGTTGGGGCGTGATGCTCGTCATGGCGTTGGGGCGTGATGCTTGTGATGGTTTCAGTGGGCGTATAATCACTTCTTAATATCCACTGATGCGTATCAAAGCAGTGTAGTGGAGGTATATGCTGTATCAGTTATGTAGTACAATAGAGAAATCCTGCACAAAGTACCCAACACAAACACAAAGCACGTGAAATATTTTCAGATAGATGATATTCTGCTGAACCTGGGCTGTCAGGCAGCTGGTTGTGGAGCAGCTCACAGAAGAACGACATCAGTAACGCAAAGTGTTTCCCCAACAACAAATAAAAACAACTGGCAATAATTGATATTAACTGAAAAATGATCTTATGTAATTTCTTGCAATAGCCCTCTGTGACTTTAAATAATATTTCTCTCAAAATTGTGATTCCTAAAAGATGTGTCCAGAGATTTGGTCAACTCCATCAGATTTGTCTAAAATCCTAAATGAATCAGGAATGAGTAGGGTCAGCTATACCATAAGGACCCTTTATTAATGTCCTCATTACATGTAGTGCAACAAGGCCACTCATGATCTGGAAAGTTCTCTACTGTTGATAGATTTAAACATATTGAAATCACCATGGTCACAACCATAAACTGTCAACTCCACCTGCCTGATAGAATGTTAATTTTGGTTCTAATATGTTCCGTTTAAATAGGTTTTAGAGTCATAAAGCAACTGAGGAGAAACTATAATAGAGCCCTTTTGTGGGAAAAAAACCTCATTTTGATTGGCTGGGCCTGGCTCCCAAGTGGGTGGGCCTGGCTCCCAAGTGGCTGGGTCTGGCTCCCCAGTGGGCGGGTCTGGTTCCCCAGTGGGCGGGTCTGGTTCCCCAGTGGGTGGGCCTGGCTCCCAAGTGGCTGGGCCTGGCTCCCAAGTGGGCGGGTCTGGCTCCCCAGTGGGAGGACCTGGCTCCCCAGTGGGCGGGTCTGGCTCCCCAGTGGGTGGGCCCTTGCCCAGTGATGTGAAATCCATAGATTAGGGCCTAATTAATTTATTTCAATTGAATGATTTCCTTCTATGAACTTTAACTCAGTAAAATCTTTGAAATTGTTGCATGTCGTTTATTTTAGTTCAGAATACATCCAATTTAAAAGTTGTATTGTACTCCACTGCTACAGTCTAGCTCCGCCCTCAACTTCCGGACTTGTCTACGTGCTGCTGTGCAGACAAGGGAAAAAATCCCCTGTGATGCTTGATCAGACCCATCAACAGAGGTAACATCATGATCAGACCCATCAACAGAGGTAACATCATGATCAGACCCATCAACAGAGGTAACATCATGATCAGACCCATCAACAGAGGTAACATCATGAGCAGACCCATCAACAGAGGTAACATCATGATCAGACCCATCAACAGAGGTAACATCATGAGCAGACCCATCAACAGAGGTAACATCATGATCAGACTCATCAACAGAGGTAACATCATGATCAGACCCATCAACAGAGGTAACATCATGATCAGACCCATCAACAGAGGTAACATCATGAGCAGACCCATCAACAGAGGTAACATCATGATCAGACCCATCAACAGAGGTAACATCATGATCAGACCTATCAACAGATGTAACATCATGATCCATCAACAGAGGTAACATCATGATCAGACCCATCAACAGAGGTAACATCACGATCAGACCTATCAACAGAGGTAACATCATGATCAGACCCATCAACAGAGGTAACATCATGATCAGACCCATCAACAGAGGTAACATCATGATCAGACCCGTCAACAGAGGTAACATCATGATCAGACCCATCAACAGAGGTAACATCATGATCAGACCCATCAACAGAGGTAACATCATGATCAGACCCATCAACAGAGGTAACATCATGATCAGACCCATCAACAGAGGTAACATCATGATCAGACCCATCAACAGAGGTAACATCATGATCAGACCCATCAACAGACGCTCTTATCCAGAGTGACTTACAGTTAGTGAATGCATACATGTTTTTTTTTTTTTTTACTGGCCCCCCGTGGGAAACGAACCCACATCGCTGCCGGCCAAACCCTCCCCTACCTTGGATGACGCTGGACCAATTGTGCGCCGCACATGGGTCTCCCGGTCGCGACAGAGCCTGGACTCGAACCAGGATCTCTAGTGGCACAGCTAGCACTGCGATGCAGTGCCTTAGACCACTATGCCACTCGGGAGTTCTTATCTATGAACATAGACAGGGCTCTAACTCCTCTAGCTCCACAATGAGATAGTGTGCAGTGTTCCTCACTCAGTTCTCTGAATTCCTATCGGACCTTGTAGTCATGGCAGATGACATTCTAATTTTTGGTGACTTTAATATTCACATGGACAAGTCCACAGACCCACTCCAAAAGGCTTTTCAGAGCCATCATTGACTCAGTGGGTTTTGTCCAACATGTCTCCGGACCTACTCATTGCCACAGTCATACCCTGGATCTAGTTTTGTTCCTTTGGAATAAATATTGTGGATCTATATGTTTTTCCTCATAATCCTGGACTATCGGACCACCATCTTATTACGTTTGCAATCGCAACAAATAATCTGCTCAGACCCCAACCAAGGATCATCAAAAGCCGTGCTCTAAATTCTCGTACAACCCAAAGATTCCTAGATGCCCTTCCAGACTCCCTCCACTTACACAAGGACGTCGGAGTACAAAAATGGGTTAACCAACTAACTGAGGATCTAAATGTAACCTTGCGTAATACCCTAGATGCAGTCCCACCCCTAAAAACAAAAAACGTTTGTCACAAGAAATTTGCTCCCTGGTATACAGAAAATACCCGAGCCCTGAAGCAAGCTTCCAGAAAATTGGAACGGAAATGGCGCTCCACCAAACTGGAAGTCTTCCGACTAGCTTGGAAGACGGTACCGCACAATATCAAAGAGCCCTCACTGCTGCTCGATCATCCTATTTTTCCAACCCATATAAAGCACTAAATAAACTTCAGTTAGTGCTAAACACGGCTGCTAGAGTCTTGACTAGAACCAACATTTACTCCAGTGCTAGCCTCTCTACACTGGCTTCCTGTTAAGGCTAGGGCTGATTTCAAGGTTTTACTGCTAACCTACAAAGCATTACATGGGCTTGCTCCTACCTATCTCTCCAATTTGGTCCTGCCGTACATACCTACACGTACGCTACGGTCACAAGACGCAGGCCTCCTTATTGTCCCTAGAATTTCTAAGTAAACAGCTGGAGGCAGGGCTTTCTCCTGTAGAGCTCCATTTTTATGGAATGATCTTCCTATCCATGTGAGAGACGCAGACTCAGTCTCAACCTTTAAGTCTTTACTGAAGACTCATCTCTTCAGTAGGTCCTACGATTGAGTGTAGTCCGGCCCAGGGGTGCGAAGGTGAACGGCAAGGCACTGGAGCAACGACCCGCCCTTGCTGTCTCTGCCTGGCCGATTCCCGTCTCTCCACTGGGATTCTCTGCCTCTGACCCTATTACGGGGGCTGAGTCACTGGCTTACTAGTGCTCTCCCATGCCGTCCCTAGGAGGGGTGCATCATTTGGGTGGGTTGAGTCACAGACGTGATCTTCCTGTCCGGTTTTGCGCCCCCTCGGGCTCGTGCAGTGGAGGAGATCTTTGTGGGCTATACTCAGCCTTGTCTCAGGGTAGTAGGTTGGTGGTCTGTTGATATCCCTCTGGTGGTGTGGGGGCTGTGCTTTGGCAAAGTGGGTGGGGTTATATCCTGCCTGGTTGGCCCTGTCCGGGGTATCGTCGGACGGGGCCACAGTGTCCCCAACCCACCCTGTCTCAGCCTCCAGTATCTATGCTGCAATAGTCTATGTGCCGGGGGCTAGGGTCAGTCTGTAATATCTGGTGTAATTCTCCTGTCTTATCTGGTGTCCTGTGTGAATTTAAGTATGCTCCCTCTAATTCTCTCTCCCTCCCCTCCCGGAGGACCTGAGCCCCTAGGACCATGCCTCAGGACTACCTGGCCCTGAAGGCTCCTGGCTGTCCCCAGTCCACCTGGTCGTGCTGCTGCTCCAGTTTCCACTCTTCTGCCTGCGACTAAGGAACCCTGACCTGTTCACCGGACGTGCTACCTTGTCCTGGACTTGCTGTTTTCAACTCTCTCTCTCTACCGCACCTGCTATTTCAACCTCTAAATGCCTGGCTATGAAAAGCCAAGTGACATTTACTCCTGATGTACTGACCTGTTGCAACCTCTACAACCACTGTGATTATTATTTGACCCTGCTGGTCATTTATGAACGTTTGAACATCTTGAAGAACAGTCTGGCCTTAATGGCCATGTACTGTTATAATCTCCACCCAGCACAGCCAGAAGAGGACTGGCCACCCCTCAGAGCCTGGTTCCTCTCTAGGTTTCTTCCTAGGTTCCTGCCTTTCTTGGGAGTTTTCCTAGCCACCGTGCTTCTACATCTGCATTGCTTGCTGTTTGGGGTTTTAGGCTGGGTTTCTGTATAGCACTTTGTGACATCTGCTGATGTAAAAGGGCTTTATAAATAAATGTGATTGATTGATTATATCACAATATTTCGATTTGAAAATCTTTTGGACATCAGAGCAATCTTGAGGGAATCCTATTTGAGTCAGAAAAGGATATTCATATGATTGGTAAGATATTGAAAAACCTTACAGAGAGCATATCCAACTGACAACCTCTTAGAAAATAATATAAACTATTGGAACCAAGATTTAAAAAGAACTGATATTGGCACAAGATGGAGGGAATGTTGGAACATAACTAACGATAATTACAGTTAACAAAAATATACGCTTAATCCAGTATAAATTAATGTATAGAATTTATTATGCAAAATTCACAAATTCTTCAGCACAACGGCAGAGTCATGTCTGAAGTGTAAAACTACTAATGAGTCAATAATTCATGCCTTCTGGGAATGTTATGAAGTTATGGGCAGAGTTGGAAAGATGGATGTCAGAGTTATTGCAATGTAAATGTACTTTTAATCCATCAGTTTCAAGACATGAAATATGCAGACAGCCAATTCTCTGTCGTTCACGCAATGGAAAGGTCAAATGCTTTATTGTCTAGAAATTGAAAGAGCGTGGGCTGACGGAGATTGTCACGTCTTTCAAGAATCCCTGATCTCTAAAAAAAGCTAAATGTTCTCTGGCGAAATGTGTTTAATAGCATGAGTAGCTATGATACTGCAAATTTCTACCCTGTTTTAAAATATATATATATACTGACTGTACTAAACATTAGGAACACCATCCTAATATTTAGTTTTAACTCCTTTTTTCCCCTCAGAACAGCCTCAATTCGTCGGGGCATGGACTACAAGGCGTCAAAAGAGTTCCTCAGGGAGGCTGGCCAATGTTGACTAAGCATGCTCATCCCAAGCTCTACCCACCCTGCTGGCTCGCTAACTTTAACTGTGGTTTCAACGACATGGAATGCAGCCTAGCAGAGACTGTTGTGGTAATCTACCTCTACATCATTACTGTCAGAACATTTCAATATTTAATAACTGTCATTATTGAGATACAAATGCCTAGGAGGGTGCAACTTGGCAAGAAGGTAAAATGCCCATGGGCCACACACTGATCCAATGCCATGCAAATATAACGCTGGCTTACCAACTTCTACATGCCACCTTCAACCACCAGGTCAGTTGAGAACGTCGTGGTACTTTAAACACTGTTTCGTATTATCCATGATATAATGTACAGCGATGACAGACTACATTGCAGAGATGTGCATAGTTACCAGTAGTGGACACCCATATTGATTATTCTGTATGATGTGGATATTGTTCGATGTCGATATGAACAAGGTATATCGTCATATCGGTTTATCCTCGCTTTTAACCGACACTATTAAGAATCTCTCTCTCTCTCTCTCTCTCTCTCTCTCTCTCTCTCTCTCTCTCTCTCTCTCTCTCTCTCTCCACATCATTAGAATACATTACATCACCACAGTATGCAGTTTCCAAGCCACGGGAGGAGATGGGGAAGTTATATCATATGTATTCTGACATGTACTGACAGCATGGGTTAGGTTAGTTGCTATTAAAACCCTGATGCTCGTGATTTGATTTAGCCGTTGGTACTCCATAGGTGCTGGATGGATGTAAAGCTTACATCATATTTCATGCTGATTCTTCTAGGAAGCAAGGATCTTAATAAGCCACCTAATTTGAATCAGTTTAGTCAAATGTAGTGTCAATATTTAATAACTGTCATTATTGAGATACAAATGCCTAGGAGGGTGCAACTTGGCAAGAAGGTAAATGCCCATGGGCCACACACTGATGCAATGCCATGCAAATATAACGCTGGCTTACCAACTTCTACATGCCACCTTCAACCACCAGGTCAGTTGAGAACGTCGTGGTACTTTAAACACTGTTTCGTATTATCCATGATATAATGTACAGCGATGACAGACTACATTGCAGAGATGTGCATTGTTACCAGTAGTGGACACCCATATTGATTATTCTGTATGATGTGGATATTGTTCGATGTCGATATGAACAAGGTATATCGTCATATCGGTTTATCCTCGCTTTTAACCGACACTATTAAGAATCTCTCTCTCTCTCTCTCTCTCTCTCTCTCTCTCTCTCTCTCTCTCTCTCTCTCTCTCTCTCTCTCTCTCTCTCTCTCTCTCTCTCTCTCTCTCTCTCTCTCTCTCTCTCTCTCTCTCCATCATTAGAATACAATACATCACAACAGTATGCAGTTTCCAAGCCACGGGAGGAGATGGGGAAGTTATATCACATGTATTCTGACATGTACTGACAGCATGGGTTAGGCTAGTTGCTATTAAAACCCTGATGCTTGTGATTTGATTTAGCCGTTGGCACTCCCAAAAAATAAATTAAAAGGCTGATTGTCCCACTGGCTATCCTAAGTTGAATGCACCAATTTGTAAGTCGCTCTGGATGCGTGGGGTGCCAAGATAGGCTGTTAGCCAACCTGCCAGCTTAGTGGAGTCTGCCAATAGCACAGTCAGTGTAGTCAGCTCAGCCATACCCATTGAGACTGTGTCTGTGCCTCGACCTAGGTTGGGCAAAACTAAACATGGCGGTGTTCACCCTAGCAATCTTATTAGGATAAAGACCTCCTCCATTCCTGCCATTATTGAAAGAGATCGTGATACCTCACATCTCAAAATAGGGTTACTTAATGTTAGATCCCTCACTTCAAAGGCAGTCATAGTCAATGAACTAATCACTGATCATAATCTCGATGTGATTGGCCTGACTGAAACATGGCTTAAGCCTGATGAATTTGCTGTGTTAAATGAGGCCTCACCTCCTGGTTACACTAGTGACCATATTCCCCGTGCATCCCGCAAAGGCGGAGGTGTTGCTAACATTTACGATAGCAAATTTCAATTTACAAAAAAAAAATGGCGTTTTCATCTTTTGAGCTTCTAGTCATGAAATCTATGCAGCCTACTCAATCACTTTTTATAGCTACTGTTTACAGGCCTCCTGGGCCATATACAGCGTTCCTCTCTGAGTTTCCTGAATTCCTATCAGACCTTGTAGTCATAGCAGATCATATTCTAATTTTTTGGTGATTTTAATATTCACATGGAGAAGTCCACAGACCCACTCCAAAAGTCTTTCGGAGCCATTATCGACTCAGTGGGTTTTGTCCAACATGTCTCTGGACCTACTCACTGCCACAGTCATACTCTGGACCTAGTTTTGTCCCATGGAATAAATGTTGTAGATCTTAATGTTTTTCCACAAAATCCTGGACTATCGGACCACCATTTTATTACATTTGCAATCGCAACAAATAATCTGCTCAGACCCCAACCAAGGAGCATCAAAAGTCGTGCTATAAATTCTCAAACAACACAAAAATTCATTGATGCCCTTCCAGACTCCTTCTGCCTACCCAAGGACGTCAGAGGACAAAAATCAGTTAACCACTTAACTGAGGAACTCAATTTAACCTTGTGCAATACCCTAGATGCAGTTGCACCCCTAAAAACGAAAAAACATTTGTCATAAGAAACTAGCTCCCTGGTATACAGAAAATACCCGAGCTTTGAAGCAAGCTTCCAGGAAATTGGAACGGAAATGGCGCCACACCAAACTGGAAGTCTTCCGACTAGCTTGGAAAGACAGTACCGTGCAGTACCGAAGAGCCCTCACTGCTGCTCGATCATCCTACTTTTCCAACTTAATTGAGGAAAATAAGAACAATCCAAAATTTCTTTTGATACTGTTGCAAAGCTAACTAAAAAGCAGCATTCCCCAAGAGAGGATGGCTTTCACTTCAGCAGTGATAAATTCATGAACTTCTTTGAGGAAAAGATCATGACCATTAGAAAGCAAATTACGGACTCCTCTTTGAATCTGCGTATTCCTCCAGGGCTTAGCTGTCCTGGATCTGCACGCTCTGCGAGGGCCTGGGATCGGGAGAGACACTTAAGTGTTTTAGTACTATATCTCTTGACACAATGATGAAAATAATCATGGCCTCTAAACCTTCAAGCTGCATACTGGATCCTATTCCTACTAAACTGCTGAAGGAGCTGCTTCCTGTGCTTGGCCCTCCTATGTTGAACATAATAAACAGCTCTCTATCCACCGGATGTGTACCAAACTCACTAAAAGTGGCAGTGATAAAGCCTCTCTTGAAAAAGCCAAACCTTGACCCGGAAAATATAAAAAACTATCGGCCTATATCGAATCTTCCATTCCTCTCAAAAATTTTAGAAAAAGCTGTTGCGCAGCAACTCACTGCCTTTCTGAAGACAAACAATGTATACGAAATGCTTCAGTCTGGTTTTAGACCCCATCATAGCACTGAGACTGCACTTGTGAAGGTGGTAAATGACCTTTTAATGGCGTCAGACCGAGGCTCTGCATCTGTCCTCGTGCTACTAGACCTTAGTGCTGCCTTTGACACCATCGATCACCACATTCTTTTGGAGAGACTGGAAACCCAAATTGGTCTACACGGACAAGTTCTGGCCTGGTTTAGATCCTACCTGTCGGAAAGATATCAGTTTGTCTCTGTGAATGGTCTGTCCTCCCGACAAATCAACTGTACATTTCGGTGTTCCTCAAGGTTCCGTTTTAGGACCACTATTGTTTTCACTATATATTTTACCTCTTGGGGATGTTATTCGAAAACATAATGTTAACTTTCACTGCTATGCGGATGACACACAGCTGTACATTTCAATGAAACATGGTGAAGCCCCAAAATTGCCCTCGCTAGAAGCCTGTGTTTCAGACATAAGGAAGTGGATGGCTGAAAACGTTTTACTTTTAAACTCGGACAAAACAGAGATGCTTGTTCTAGGTCCCAAGAAACAAAGAGATCTTCTGTTAAATCTGACAATTCATCTAGATGGTTGTAAAGTCGTCTCAAATAAAACTGTGAAGGACCTCGGTGTTACTCTTGACCCTGATCTCTCCTTTTGACGAACATATCAAGACTGTTTCAAGGACAGCTTTTTTCCATCTACGTAACATTGCAAAAATCAGAAATTTTCTGTCCAAAAATGATGCAGAAAAATTAATCCATGCATTTGTTACTTCTAGGTTAGACTACTGCAATGCTCTATTTTCCGGCTACCCGGATAAAGCACTAAATAAACTTCAGTTAGTGCTAAATACGGCTGCTAGAATCCTGACTAGAACCAAGAAATTTGATCATATTACTCCAGTGCTAGCTTCCCTACACTGGCTTCCTGTTAAGGCAAGGGCTGATTTCAAGGTTTTACTGTTAACCTATAAAGCGTTACATGGGCTTGCTCCTACCTATCTTTCCGAGTTGGTCCTGCCGTACATACCAATACGTACGCTACGGTCACAAGACGCAGGCCTCCTAATTGTCCCTAGAATTTCTAAGCAAACAGCGGGAGGCAGGGCTTTCTCCTATAGATCTCCATTTTTATGGAACAGTCTGCCTACCCATGTGAGAGACGCAGACTCGGTCTCAACCTTTAAGTCTTTACTGAAGACTTATCTCTTCAGTAGGTCATATGATTGAGTGTAGTCTGGCCCAGGAGTGTGAAGGTGAACGGAAAGGCTGGAGCAACGAACAGCCCTTGCTGTCTCTGCCGGGCCGGTTCCCCTCTCCACTGGGGTTCTCTGCCTCTAACCCTGTTGCAGGGGCTGAGTCACTGGCTTGCTGGTGCTCTTTCATGCCGTCCCTGGGAGGGGTGCGTCACTTGAGTGGGTTGAGTTACTGACGTGATCTTCCTGTCTGGGTTGGCGCCCCCCTTGGTTTGTGCTGTGGTGGAGACCTCTGTGGGCTATACTCGGCCTTGTCTCAGGATTGTAAGTTGGTGGTTGGGGATATCCCTCTAGTGGTGCGGGGGCTGTGCTTTGGCGGAGTGGGTGGGGTTATATCCTTCCTGTTTGGCCCTGTCCGGGGGTTTCTTCGGATGGGGCCACAGTGTCTCCGGACCGCTCCTGTCTCAGCCTCCAGTATTTATGCTGCAGTAGTTTATGTGTCGGGGGCTGGGGTTAGTTGGTTATACCTGGAGTACTTCTCCTGTCTTATCCAGTGTCCTGTGTGAATTTAAGTATGCTCTCTCTAATTCTCTCGTTCTCTCTTTCTCTCTGAGAACCTGAGCCCTAGGACCATACGTCAGGACTACCGGGCATGATGACACCTTGCTGTCCCCAGTCCGCCTGGCCTTGCTGCTATTCCAGTTTCAACTGTTCTGCCTGCGGCTACGAAACCCCTACCTGTCCCAGACCTGCTGTTTTCAACTCTTTAATGATCGGCTATGAAAAGCCAACTGAGAGACCTGAGCCCTAGGACCATACGTCGGGACTACCGGCCGTGGTGACTCCTTGCTGTCCCCAGTCCGCCTGGCCTTGCTGCTATTCCAGTTTCAACTGTTCTGCCTGCGGTTATGGAACCCCTACCTGTCCCAGACCTGCTGTTTTCAACTCTTAATGATCGGCTATGAAAAGCCAACTGAGATTTATTCCTGATTATTATTTGACCATGCTTGTCACTTATGAACATTTTTGAACATCTTGGCATGGTTCTGTTATAATCTCCACCCGGCACAGCCAGAAGAGGACTGGCCACCCCTCATAGCCTGGTTCCTCTCTAGGTTTCTTCCTAGGCTTTCGCCTTTCTAGGGAGTTTTTCCTAGCCACCGTGCTTCTACACCTGCATTACTAGCTGTTTGGGGTTTTAGGCTGGGTTTCTGTACAGCACTTCGAGATATTAGCTGATGTAAGAAGGGCTATATAAAATAAAATTGATTGATTGATAGTACACTGCACTCTGTAGGGAATAGGGTGCCAAAATAGTACACTGCACTCTGTAGGGAATAGGGTGCCAAGATAGTACACTGCACTCTGTAGGGAATAGGGTGCCAAGATAGTACACTGCACTCTGTAGGGAATAGGGTGCCAAGATAGTACACTGCACTCTGTAGGGAATAGGGTGCCAAGATAGTACACTGCACTCTGTAGGGAATAGGGTGCCATTTGGAATGCAGGAAGAGTCCCCTGACCACCCACTCACTGCTTTTTCTCTCAAACAGCATTTTTACCAGCTAGGAGAGAGTGGCCGTGAGGAGCTGAGGCAGGTAGGGGAGAATTAATGCGGTCTGACTGCTATTATCGACGTTTGTTTATATTTGCCGCCCTCTTGTGGTAGTCAGGGTGAATTTAAAGAATAAATATCAATTATAGCTCTATATGATTTGGACAGTTCTAGTCTAACTGTCAACAAGTACAGAGGAAAAGACAGCTGATAACTTTAAATGGTGGAGAATATAAATCAAATGTAACTAAAATATCCTTCTTGTAGCAAGTGCATGATTATATATTTAAATTATATTTAAAAGTGCTTTCCTCTCAATTTTAAAATTAACATGCCCTATTCAAAAAATTCAGAACTAAGAACAGATATAGCCCCTGGTTCTCCTCAGACTTGACTGCCCTTGACCAGCACAAAAACATCCTGTGGCGTACTGCATTAGCATCGAATAGCCATCCCCACAGTGAAGCATGGTGGTGGCAGCATCATGCTGTTGGGGATGTTTTTCATCAGCAGGGACTGGGAAACTGGTCAGAATTGAAGGAATGATGGATGGCGCTAAATACAGGGACATTCTTGAGGGAAACCTGTTTCAGTCTTCCAGAGATTTGAGACGCGGACAGAGGTTCACCTTCCAGCAGGACAATGACCCTAAGCATACTGCTAAAGCAACACTTGAGTGGTTGAACGGGAAACATTTAAATGTCTTGGAATGGCCTAGTCAAAGCCCAGACCTCAATCCAATTGAGAATCTGTTGTATGACTTAAAGATTGCTGTACACCAGCGGAACCCATCCAACTTGAAGAAGCTGGAGCAGTTTTGCCTTGAAGAATGGGCAACAATGGGGGGTGAATGGTTATGCACGCTCAAGTTCTGTTTTTTTGTCTTATTTCTTGTTTGTTTCACACACAAAAAATATTTTGCATCTTCAAAGTGGTAGGCATGTTGGGTAAATCAAATGATACCAATGAGAACAAGGCTGGAGATCACTCTGTCATGCTGATTGAATTAGAATAACAGACTGGAAGCTTTAAAAGGAGGGTGGTGCTTGAAATCATTGTTCTTCCTCTGTTAACCATGGTTACCTGCAAGGAAACACGTGCCGTCATCATTGCTTTGCACAAAAAGGGTTTCACCGGCAAGGATATTGCTGTTAGTAAGATTGTCAAGGAGAGAGGTTCAATTGTTGTGAAGAAGGCTTCAGGGCGCCCAAGAAAGTCCAGCAAGCGCCAAGACCGTCTACTAAAGTTGATTCAGCTGCGGGATCGGGGCACCACCAGTGCAGAGCTTGCTCAGGAATGGCAGCAGGCAGGTGTGAGTGCATCTGCACGCACAGTGAGGCGAAGACTTTTGGAGGATGGCCTGGTGTCAAGAAGGGCAGCGAGGAAGCCACTTCTCTCCAGGAAAAACATCAGGGATAGACTGATATTCTGCAAAAGGTACAGGGATTGGACTGCTGAGGACTTTGGTAAAGTCATATTCTCTGATGAATCCCCTTTCCGATTGTTTGGGGCATCCGGAAAAAAGCTTGTCCGGAGAAGACAAGGTGAGCGCTACCATCAGTCCTGTGTCATGCCAACAGTAAAGCATCCTGAGGCCATTCATGTGTGGGGTTGCTTCTCAGCCAAGGGAGTGGGCTCACTCACAATTTTGCCTAAGAACACAGCCATGAATAAAGAATGGTACCAACACATCCTCCGAGAGCAACTTCTCCCAACCATCCAAGAACAGTTTGGTGATGACCAATGCCTTTTCCAGCATGATGGAGCACCTTGCCATAAGGCAAAAATTATAACTAAGTGGCTCGAGGAACAAAACATCGACATTTTGGGTCCATGGCCAGGAAACTCCAAGAACTTAATCCCATTGAGAACTTGTGGTCAATCCTCAAGAGGCGGGTGGACAAACAAAAACCCAGAAATTCTGACAAACTCCAAGCATTGATTGTGCAAGAATGGGCTGCCATCAGTCAGGATGTGGCCCAGAAGTTAATTGACAGCATGCTAGGGCGGATTGCAAAGGTCTTGAAAAAGAAGGATCAACACTGCAAATATTGACTCTTTGCATAAACTTAATGTAATTGTCAATAAAAGCCTTTCACACTTATGGAATGCTTGTAATTATACTTCAGTATACCATAGTAACATCTGACAAAAATATCTAAAAACACTGAAGCAGCAGACTTTGTGAAAACCAATACTTGTGTTATTCTCAAAACTTTTGACCAAAACTTTTGCTCGTTCAACATCTCATTCCAAAATCATGGGCATTAATATGGAGTTAGTCCCCCTTTGCTGCTATAACAGCCTCCACTTTTCTGGGAAGGCTTTCCACTAGATGTTGGAACATTGCTGCGGGGACTTGCTTCCATTCAGCCACAAGAGCATTGGTGAGGTCGGGCACTGACGTTGGGCGGTTAGGCCTGGCGTTCCAATTCATTAGTTGGTTTTCCAATTCATTCCAAAGGTGTTCGATGGGGTTGAGGTCAGGGCTCTGTGCAGGCCAGTCAAGTTCTTCCACACCGACCTCGACAAGCCATTTCTGTATGGACTTCGCTTTGTGCACGGGGGCATTGTCATGCTGAAACAGGAACGGGCCTTCCCCAAACTGTTGCCACAAAGTTGGAAGCACAGAATCGTCTAGAATATCATTGTATAGTGTTAAGATTTCCCTTCACTGGAACTAAAGGACCCGAACCATGAAAACAGCCCCAGGCCATTATTCTTCATCCACCAAACTCTAAAGTTAGCACTATGCATTCGGGCAGGTAGCGTTCTCCTGGCATCCGCCAAACCCAGATTCGTCCGTCGGACTGCCCGATGGTGAAGCGTGATTCATCACTCCAGAGAACGCGTTTCCACTGCTCCAGAGTCCAATGGCGGCGAGCTTTACACCACTCCGGCCGACGCTTGGTGATCTTAGGCTTGTGTTCTGCTGCTCGGCCATGGAAACCCATTTCATGAAACTCCCGCTGACATTGCATCCTGAGGCCGTTTGGAACTCGGTAGTGAGTGTTGCAACCGAGGACACACTATTTTTACGCTCTTCAGCGCTCGGCAGTCCCGTTCTGTGAGCTTTTGTGGCCTACCACTTCGCGGCTGAGTCGTTGTTGCTCCTAGACGTTTCCACTTCACAATAACAGCACTTACAGTTGACCGGGGCAGCCCTAGCAGGGCAGAAATCTGACAAACTGACCTGTTGGAAACGTGGCATCCTATGACGTGGCCACGTTGAAAGTCACTGAGCTCTTCAGTACGGGCCATTCTACTGCCAATGTTTGTCTATGGAGATTGCATGGCTGTGTGCTTCATTTTATTCACATGTCAGCAACGGGTGTGGCTGAAATAGCCGAATCCACTAATTTGAATGGGTGTCCACATACTCTTGTATATATATTGTATTTTCGGTAATACCAAATAACACACTGAAGACATTCTTTAAAAAAGTATAGTCGGTCATAACAGACTTTATATGGGCAAATATAACTCATAGAATAAAAGGGAACGTTTTACATCTTCCTAAGTCTGAGGGGGGTTTTAACCTTCCAGACTTGGAATTGCATCAACTCGCCACCCAAGGCTTTTACTTGTGACCTATAGTTAAATGTACTGAAGAGGAACAATGGGTACATATTGAAGATGTGCATGCTCATCCCCAGAATCTTTTCAGGTGTCTATTTTCAAAGGATAAAGCTAAGAACATTAACAACTTCATAGTTAAGAACACTACAACAAAATGGAAGAAAATTGAACGTATTCTACAAGAACCAATATCATGCCCTAGAAACACAACCCCTATGGAATAATCCTTGGATAGCTTTTCAGAACTCACCGAGAAATTGGCCAACATGGAAAACTAAAGGCAAAGAAATCTGTAAATGACTTGGTAACAGGAAATACATTTATGTCCATGACAGAATTAAAAAGAAATGTTGGACTGACCAATGTAGATAGTTTCAAATACATGCAATTTAAAAGTTACACATTACGAAATTTCGATTTGAAATCTTTTGGACATCAGAGCAACCTTGAGGGAATCATATTTGAATCAGAAAAGGATGTTCATATGATAGGGAAGATCTACAAAACCTTGCAGACGACATATCCAGCTGACATCCTCGTAGAAAACATATACAGTGGGGAAAAAAAGTATTTAGTCAGCCACCAATTGTGCAAGTTCTCCCACTTAAAAAGATGAGAGAGGCCTGTAATTTTCTTCATAGGTACACGTCAACTATGACAGACAAATTGAGAAAACAAAATCCAGAAATTCACATTGTATGATTTTTAATGAATTTATTTGCAAATTATGGAGGAAAATAAGTATTTGGTCACCTACAAACAAGCAAGATTTCTGGCTCTCACAGACCTGTAACTTCTTCTTTAAGAGGCTCCTCTGTCCTCCACTCGTTACCTGTATTAATGGCACCTGTTTGAACACACCTGTCCACAACCTCAAACAGTCACACTCCAAACTCCACTATGGCCAAGACCAAAGAGCTGTCAAAGGACACCAGAAACAAAATTGTAGACCTGCATCAGGCTGGGAAGACTGAATCTGCAATAGGTAAGCAGCTTGGTTTGAAGAAATCAACTGTGGGAGCAATTATTAGGAAATGGAAGACATACAAGACCACTGATAATCTCCCTCGATCTGGGGCTCCACGCAAGATCTCACCCCGTGGGGTCAAAATGATCACAAGAACGGTGAGCAAAAATCCCAGAACCACACAGGGGGACCTAGTGAATGACCTGCAGAGAGCTGGGACCAAAGTAACAAAGCCTACCATCAGTAACACACTACGCCGCCAGGGACTCAAATTCTGCAGTGCAGACGTGTCTCCCTGCTTAAGCCAGTACATGTCCAGGCACGTCTGAAGTTTGCTAGAGTGCATTTGGATGATCCAGAAGAGGATTGGGAGAATGTCATATGGTCAGATGAAACCAAAATATAACTTTTTGGTAAAAACTCAACTCGTCGTGTTTGGAGGACAAAGAATGCTGAGTTGCATCCAAAGAACACCATACCTACTGTGAAGCATGGGGGTGGAAACATCGTGCTTTGGGGCTGTTTTTCTGCAAAGGGACCAGGACGACTGATCCGTGTAAAGGAAAGAATGAATGGGGCCATGTATCGTGAGATTTTGAGTGAAAACCTCCTTCCATCAGCAAGGGCATTGAAGATGAAACGTGGCTGGGTCTTTCAGCATGACAATGATCCCAAACACACCACCCGGGCAACGAAGGAGTGGCTTCTTAAGAAGCATTTCAAGGTCCTGGAGTGGCCTAGCCAGTCTCCAGATCTCAACCCCATAGAAAATCTTTGGAGGGAGTTGAAAGTCTGTGTTGCCCAGCGACAGCCCCAAAACATCACTGCTCTAGAGGAGATCTGCATGGAGGAATGGGCCAAAATACCAGCAACAGTGTGTGAAAACCTTGTGAAGACTTACAGAAAACGTTTGACCTGTGTCATTGCCAACAAAGGGTATATAACAAAGTATTGAGAAACTTTTGTTATTGACCAAATACTTATTTTCCACCATAATTTGCAAATAAATTCATAAAAAATCCAACAATGTGATTATCTGGGAAAAAAATTCTCATTTTGTCTGTCATAGTTGACGTGTACCTATGATGAAAATTACAGGCCTCTCTCATCTTTTTAAGTGGGAGAACTTGCACAATTGGTGGCTGACTAAATAATTTTTTTCCCCACTGTAAACTATTGGAACCAAGATTTAAAAAATAACTGAAATTGGTACGAGATGGAAGTAATGTTGGAGCAAAACTAACGAGATTACAGTTAACGAAAATATACGCTTAATCCAGTATAAATTAATGTATAGAATGTATTATACAAGAGACAAAATTCACAAATTCTACAGCACAACGGCAGAGTGAAGTCTCAACTAATAATGACTGAATAATTCATGCTTTCTGGGAATGCTATAAAGTTTGGACATTGTGGGCAGAGCTAGAACATTTGCTGTCAGAAGCATTACAATGTAAACTTACTTTTAATCCATCTACAGTGGGGAGAACAAGTATTTGATACACTGCCGATTTTGCAGGTTTTCCTACTTACAAAGCATGTAGCGGTCTGTAATTTTTATCATAGGTACACTTCAACTGTGAGAGACGGAATCTAAAACAAAAATTCAGAAAATCACATTGTATGATTTTTAAGTAATTCATTTGCATTTTATTGCATGACATATGTATTTGATCACCTACCAACCAGTAACCAGTAATAATTCCGGCTCTCACAGACCTGTTAGTTTTTCTTTAAGAAGCCCTCTTGTTCTCCACTCATTACCTGTATAACTGCACCTGTTTGAACTTGTTACCTGTATAAAAGACACCTGTCCACACACTCAATCAAACAGACTCCAACCTCTCCACAATGGCCAAGACCAGAGAGCTGTGTAAGGACATCAGGGATAAAATTGTAGACCTGCACAAGGCTGGGATGGGCTACAGGACAATAGGCAAGCAGCTTGGTGAGAAGGCAACAACTGTTGGCGCAATTATTAGAAAATGGAAGAAGTTCAAGATGACGGTCAATCACCCTCGGTCTGGGGCTCCATGCAAGATCACACCTCGTGGGGCATCAATGATCATGAGGAAGGTGAGGGATCAGCCCAGAACTACACGGCAGGACCTGGTCAATGACCTGAAGAGAGCTGGGACCACAGTCTCAAAGAAAACCATTAGTAACACACTACGGCGTCATGGATTAAAATCCTGCAGCGCACGCAAGGTCCCCCCTGCTCAAGCCAGCGCATGTCCAGGCCCGTCTGAAGTTTGCCAATGACCATCTGGATGATCCAGAGGAGGAATGGGAGAAGGTCATGTGGTCTGATGAGACAAAAACATAGCTTTTTGGTCTAAACTCCACTCGTCGTGTTTGGAGGAAGAAGAAGGATGAGTACAACCCCAAGAACACCATCTCAACCGTGAAGCATGGAGGTGGAAACATCATTCTTTGGGGATGCTTTTCTGCAAAGGGGACAGGACGACTGCACCGTATTGAGGGGAGGATGGATGGGGCCATGTATCGTGAGATCTTGGCCAACAACCTCCTTCCCTCAGTAAGAGCATTGAAGATGGGTCGTGGCTGGGTCTTCCAGCATGACAACGACCCGAAACACACAGCAAGGGTAACTAAGGAGTGGCTCCGTAACAACCATCTCAAGGTCCTGGAGTGGCCTAGCCAGTCTCCAGACCTGAACCCAATAGAAAATCTTTGGAGGGAGCTGAAAGTCCGTATTGCCCAGCGACAGCCCAGAAACCTGAAGGATCTGGAAAAGGTCTGTATGGAGGAGTGGGCCAAAATCCCTGCCTCAGTGTGTGCAAACCTGGTCAAGACCTACAGGAAACGTATGATCTCTGTAATTGCAAACAAAGGTTTCTGTACCAAATATTAAGTTCTGCTTTTCTGATGAATCAAATACTTATGTCATGCAATAAAATGCAAATTAATTACTTAAAAATCATACAATGTGATTTTCTGGATTTTTGTTTTAGATTCCGTCTCTCACAGTTGAAGTGTACCTATGATAAAAATTAAAGACCTCTACATGCTTTGTAAGTAGGAAAACCTGCAAAATCGGCAGTGTATCAAATACTTGTTCTCCCCACTGTATCTGCATATTTCAAGACATGCCATATGTGGGTGTAGTGAGATACCCAATGGGCTGGACGACTCTTTTCTCATCACTCTTTTTGAAAAAGAACTACACTAAAAACGTGTAAATCAATCAATCTGCCATCATTGGCACAATGGAAAAACCGAATGATTTATTATTATATATTGAAATAGCATGGGCGACTGAGAAACTAATTGGGGCAATTTAAGACCAAGTGGCAAACATACAGGGACTAGGGATGGAGGTGAGAACATACAGGTGGTAGGGATGGAGGTGTGAACATACAGGGACTAGGGATGGAGGTGTGAACATACAGGCAGTAGGGATGGAGGTGTGAACATACAGACACTAGGGATGGAGGTGAGAACATACAGGGACTAGGGATGGAGGTGTGAACATACAGGCACTAGGGATGGAGGTGAGAACATACAGGCAGTAGGGATGGAGGTGAGAACATACAGGCACTAGGGATGGAGGTGAGAACATACAGGGACTAGGGATGGAGGTGAGAACATACAGACACTAGGGATGGAGGTGAGAACATACAGACACTAGGGATGGAGGTGAGAACATACAGGCACTAGGGATGGAGGTGTGAACATACAGGCACTAGGGATGGAGGTGAGATAATACAGGGACTAGGGATGGAGGTGAGAACATACAGACACTAGGGATGGAGGTGAGAACATACAGACACTAGGGATGGAGGTGAGAACATACAGGAACTAGGGATGGAGGTGTGAACATACAGGCACTAGGGATGGAGGTGAGAACATACAGGGACTAGGGATGGAGGTGTGAACATACAGGGACTAGGGATGGAGGTGAGAACATACAGGCACTAGGGATGGAGGTGAGAACATACAGGGACTAGGGATGGAGGTGAGAACATACAGAGACTAGGGATGGAGGTGAGAACATACAGGCACTAGGGATGGAGGTGAGAACATACAGGCACTAGGGATGGAGGTGTGAACATACAGGGACTAGGGATGGAGGTGTGAACATACAGGGACTAGGGATGGAGGTGAGAACATACAGGCACTAGGGATGGAGGTGAGAACATACAGGCACTAGGGATGGAGGTGAGAACATACAGGCACTAGGGATGGAGGTGAGAACATACAGGCACTAGGGATGGAGGTGAGAACATACAGGGACTAGGGATGGAGGTGTGAACATACAGGCACTAGGGATGGAGGTGAGAACATACAGGCACTAGGGATGGAGGTGAGAACATACAGGGACTAGGGATGGAGGTGAGAACATACAGGGACTAGGGATGGAGGTGTGAACATACAGGGACTAGGGATGGAGGTGAGAACATACAGGCACTAGGGATGGAGGTGAGAACATACAGGCACTAGGGATGGAGGTGAGAACATACAGGCACTAGGGATGGAGGTGTGAACATACAGGGACTAGGGATGGAGGTGAGAACATACAGGCACTAGGGATGGAGGTGAGAACATACAGGGACTAGGGATGGAGGTGTGAACATACAGGGACTAGGGATGGAGGTGAGAACATACAGGCACTAAGGATGGAGGTGAGAACATACAGGCACTAGGGATGGAGGTGAGAACATACAGGCACTAGGGATGGAGGTGTGAACATACAGGGACTAGGGATGGAGGTGAGAACATACAGGGCATTAGGGATAGAGGTGAGAACATACAGGGACTAGGGATGGAGGTGTGAACATACAGGGACAAGGGATGGAGGTGAGAACATACAGGGACTAGGGATGGAGGTGAGAACATACAGGCACTAGGGATGGAGGTGAGAACATACAGGGACTAGGGATGGAGGTGAGAACATACAGACACTAGGGATGGAGGTGAGAACATACAGACACTAGGGATGGAGGTGAGAACATACAGGGACTAGGGATGGAGGTGATAACATACAGGCAGTAGGGATGGAGGTGAGAACATACAGGCAGTAGGGATGGAGGTGTGAACATACAGGGACTAGGGATGGAGGTGAGAACATACAGGGACTAGGGATGGAGGTGTGAACATACAGGGACTAGGGTTGGAGGTGTGAACATACAGGCACTAGGGATGGAGGTGTGAACATACAGGGACTAGGGATGGAGGTGAGAACACACAGGGACTAGGGATGGAGGTGAGAACATACAGGCACTAGGGATGGAGGTGAGAACATACAGGCACTAGGGATGGAGGTGAGAACATACAGGGACTAGGGATGGAGGTGTGAACATACAGGCACTAGGGATGGAGGTGTGAACATACAGGGACTAGGGATGGAGGTGAGAACATACAGGCAGTAGGGATGGAGGTGAGAACATACAGACACTAGGGATGGAGGTGAGAACATACAGGGACTAGGGATGGAGGTGTGAACATACAGACACTAGGGATGGAGGTGTGAACATACAGGCACTAGGGATGGAGGTGAGAACATACAGGCACTAGGGATGGAGGTGAGAACATACAGACACTAGGGATGGAGGTGAGAACATACAGGGACTAGGGATGGAGGTGAGAACATACAGACACTAGGGATGGAGGTGAGAACATACAGACACTAGGGATGGAGGTGAGAACATACAGGGACTAGGGATGGAGGTGAGAACATACAGGCACTAGGGATGGAGGTGAGAACATACAGGGACTAGGGATGGAGGTGAGAACATACAGGCACTAGGGATGGAGGTGAGAACATACAGGGACTAGGGATGGAGGTGAGAACATACAGGGACTAGGGATGGAGGTGAGAACATACAGGGACTAGGGATGGAGGTGAGAACATACAGGGACTAGGGATGGAGGTGAGAACATACAGGCACTAGGGATGGAGGTGAGAACATACAGGGACTAGGGATGGAGGTGAGAACATACAGGCACTAGGGATGGAGGTGAGAACATACAGGGACTAGGGATGGAGGTGAGAACATACAGGGACTAGGGATGGAGGTGAGAACATACAGGCACTAGGGATGGAGGTGAGAACATACAGGCACTAGGGATGGAGGTGTGAACATACAGGCACTAGGGATGGAGGTGTGAACATACAGGGACTAGGGATGGAGGTGTGAACATACAGGCACTAGGGATGGAGGTGAGAACATACAGGCACTAGGGATGGAGGTGAGAACATACAGGGACTAGGGATGGAGGTGAGAACATACAGACACTAGGGATGGAGGTGAGAACATACAGGCACTAGGGATGGAGGTGAGAAACATACAGGGACTAGGGATGGAGGTGATAACATACAGGCAGTAGGGATGGAGGTGTGAACATACAGGCACTAGGGATGGAGGTGTGAACATACAGGGACTAGGGATGGAGGTGAGAACATACAGGCACTAGGGATGGAGGTGAGAACATACAGGGACTAGGGATGGAGGTGAGAACATACAGGCACTAGGGATGGAGGTGAGAACATACAGGGACTAGGGATGGAGGTGAGAACATACAGGGACTAGGGATGGAGGTGAGAACATACAGGCACTAGGGATGGAGGTGAGAACATACAGGGACTAGGGATGGAGGTGAGAACATACAGGGACTAGGGATGGAGGTGAGAACATACAGGGACTAGGGATGGAGGTGAGAACATACAGGGACTAGGGATGGAGGTGAGAACATACAGGTGGTAGGGATGGAGGTGTGAACATACAGGACTAGGGATGGAGGTGAGAACATACAGGGACTAGGGATGGAGGTGAGAACATACAGGCACTAGGGATGGAGGTGAGAACATACAGGGACTAGGGATGGAGGTGAGAACATACAGGCACTAGGGATGGAGGTGTGAACATACAGGCACTAGGGATGGAGGTGTGAACATACAGGGACTAGGGATGGAGGTGTGAACATACAGGCACTAGGGATGGAGGTGAGAACATACAGACACTAGGGATGGAGGTGAGAACATACAGGGACTAGGGATGGAGGTGAGAACATACAGACACTAGGGATGGAGGTGAGAACATACAGGCACTAGGGATGGAGGTGAGAACATACAGGGACTAGGGATGGAGGTGAGAACATACAGGCACTAGGGATGGAGGTGAGAACATACAGGCACTAGGGATGGAGGTGTGAACATACAGGGACTAGGGATGGAGGTGAGAACATACAGGCACTAGGGATGGAGGTGTGAACATACAGGCACTAGGGATGGAGGTGTGAACATACAGGCACTAGGGATGGAGGTGTGAACATACAGGGACTAGGGATGGAGGTGAGAACATACAGGGACTAGGGATGGAGGTGAGAACATACAGGCACTAGGGATGGAGGTGAGAACATACAGGCACTAGGGATGGAGGTGAGAACATACAGGGACTAGGGATGGAGGTGAGAACATACAGGGACTAGGGATGGAGGTGTGAACATACAGGGACTAGGGATGGAGGTGAGAACATACAGGCACTAGGGATGGAGGTGTGAACATACAGGCACTAGGGATGGAGGTGAGAACATACAGGCAGTAGGGATGGAGGTGAGAACATACAGGCACTAGGGAATGGAGGTGTGAACATACAGGGACTAGGGATGGAGGTGTGAACATACAGACACTAGGGAATGGAGGTGTGAACATACAGGGACTAGGGATGGAGGTGAGAACATACAGGCACTAGGGGATGGAGGTGAGAACATACAGGGACTAGGGATGGAGGTGAGAACATACAGGGACTAGGGATGGAGGTGAGAACATACAGGCACTAGGGATGGAGGTGAGAACATACAGGCACTAGGGATGGAGGTGAGAACATACAGGGACTAGGGATGGAGGTGAGAACATACAGGCACTAGGGATGGAGGTGAGAACATACAGGCACTAGGGATGGAGGTGAGAACATACAGGCACTAGGGATGGAGGTGAGAACATACAGGCAGTAGGGATGGAGGTGAGAACATACAGGCACTAGGGATGGAGGTGAGAACATACAGGCACTAGGGATGGAGGTGAGAACATACAGGCACTAGGGATGGAGGTGAGAACATACAGGCACTAGGGATGGAGGTGAGAACATACAGGCACTAGGGATGGAGGTGAGAACATACAGGCACTAGGGATGGAGGTGAGAACATACAGGGACTAGGGATGGAGGTGAGAACATACAGGGACTAGGGATGGAGGTGAGAACATACAGGGACTAGGGATGGAGGTGAGAACATACAGGCACTAGGGATGGAGGTGTGAACATACAGGCACTAGGGATGGAGGTGTGAACATACAGGCACTAGGGATGGAGGTGAGAACATACAGGGACTAGGGATGGAGGTGAGAACATACAGGCACTAGGGATGGAGGTGAGAACATACAGGCACTAGGGATGGAGGTGAGAACATACAGGGACTAGGGATGGAGGTGAGAACATACAGGGACTAGGGATGGAGGTGAGAACATACAGACACTAGGGATGGAGGTGAGAACATACAGACACTAGGGATGGAGGTGAGAACATACAGACACTAGGGATGGAGGTGAGAACATACAGGGACTAGGGATGGAGGTGTGAACATACAGGGACTAGGGATGGAGGTGAGAACATACAGACACTAGGGATGGAGGTGAGAACATACAGGCACTAGGGATGGAGGTGAGAACATACAGGCACTAGGGATGGAGGTGAGAACATACAGGCACTAGGGATGGAGGTGAGAACATACAGGCACTAGGGATGGAGGTGAGAACATACAGGCACTAGGGATGGAGGTGTGAACATACAGGCACTAGGGATGGAGGTGAGAACATACAGGGACTAGGGATGGAGGTGAGAACATACAGGCACTAGGGATGGAGGTGAGAACATACAGGCACTAGGGATGGAGGTGAGAACATACAGGCACTAGGGATGGAGGTGAGAACATACAGGGACTAGGGATGGAGGTGAGAACATACAGGCACTAGGGATGGAGGTGAGAACATACAGGGACTAGGGATGGAGGTGAGAACATACAGGCACTAGGGATGGAGGTGAGAACATACAGGCACTAGGGATGGAGGTGAGAACATACAGGGACTAGGGATGGAGGTGAGAACATACAGGGACTAGGGATGGAGGTGAGAACATACAGGCACTAGGGATGGAGGTGAGAACATACAGGCACTAGGGATGGAGGTGTGAACATACAGGGACTAGGGATGGAGGTGTGAACATACAGGGACTAGGGATGGAGGTGAGAACATACAGGCACTAGGGATGGAGGTGAGAACATACAGGGACTAGGGATGGAGGTGAGAACATACAGGCACTAGGGATGGAGGTGAGAACATACAGGCACTAGGGATGGAGGTGAGAACATACAGGGACTAGGGATGGAGGTGAGAACATACAGGCACTAGGGATGGAGGTGAGAACATACAGGCACTAGGGATGGAGGTGTGAACATACAGGGACTAGGGATGGAGGTGAGAACATACAGGGACTAGGGATGGAGGTGAGAACATACAGGGACTAGGGATGGAGGTGAGAACATACAGGCACTAGGGATGGAGGTGAGAACATACAGGGACTAGGGATGGAGGTGAGAACATACAGGGACTAGGGATGGAGGTGAGAACATACAGGCACTAGGGATGGAGGTGAGAACATACAGGCACTAGGGATGGAGGTGAGAACATACAGGGACTAGGGATGGAGGTGAGAACATACAGGGACTAGGGATGGAGGTGTGAACATACAGGGACTAGGGATGGAGGTGAGAACATACAGGCACTAGGGATGGAGGTGTGAACATACAGGGACTAGGGATGGAGGTGAGAACATACAGGCACTAGGGATGGAGGTGAGAACATACAGACACTAGGGATGGAGGTGAGAACATACAGGCACTAGGGATGGAGGTGAGAACATACAGGCACTAGGGATGGAGGTGTGAACATACAGGGACTAGGGATGGAGGTGAGAACATACAGGCACTAGGGATGGAGGTGAGAACATACAGGCACTAGGGATGGAGGTGAGAACATACAGGGACTAGGGATGGAGGTGAGAACATACAGGCACTAGGGATGGAGGTGAGAACATACAGACACTAGGGATGGAGGTGAGAACATACAGGGACTAGGGATGGAGGTGAGAACATACAGGCACTAGGGATGGAGGTGAGAACATACAGGGACTAGGGATGGAGGTGAGAACATACAGGCACTAGGGATGGAGGTGAGAACATACAGGGACTAGGGATGGAGGTGAGAACATACAGGGACTAGGGATGGAGGTGAGAACATACAGGGACTAGGGATGGAGGTGAGAACATACAGGGACTAGGGATGGAGGTGAGAACATACAGGCACTAGGGATGGAGGTGAGAACATACAGGCACTAGGGATGGAGGTGAGAACATACAGGCACTAGGGATGGAGGTGAGAACATACAGGGACTAGGGATGGAGGTGAGAACATACAGGGACTAGGGATGGAGGTGAGAACATACAGGCACTAGGGATGGAGGTGAGAACATACAGGCACTAGGGATGGAGGTGAGAACATACAGGCACTAGGGATGGAGGTGTGAACATACAGGGACTAGGGATGGAGGTGTGAACATACAGGGACTAGGGATGGAGGTGAGAACATACAGGGACTAGGGATGGAGGTGAGAACATACAGGCACTAGGGATGGAGGTGAGAACATACAGGGACTAGGGATGGAGGTGAGAACATACAGGGACTAGGGATGGAGGTGAGAACATACAGGCACTAGGGATGGAGGTGAGAACATACAGGCACTAGGGATGGAGGTGAGAACATACAGACACTAGGGATGGAGGTGAGAACATACAGGGACTAGGGATGGAGGTGTGAACATACAGGGACTAGGGATGGAGGTGAGAACATACAGACACTAGGGATGGAGGTGTGAACATACAGGCAGTAGGGATGGAGGTGAGAACATACAGACACTAGGGATGGAGGTGAGAACATACAGGGACTAGGGATGGAGGTGAGAACATACAGACACTAGGGATGGAGGTGAGAACATACAGACACTAGGGATGGAGGTGAGAACATACAGGGACTAGGGATGGAGGTGAGAACATACAGGCACTAGGGATGGAGGTGAGAACATACAGGGACTAGGGATGGAGGTGAGAACATACAGGCACTAGGGATGGAGGTGAGAACATACAGGCACTAGGGATGGAGGTGAGAACATACAGGGACTAGGGATGGAGGTGAGAACATACAGGGACTAGGGATGGAGGTGAGAACATACAGGTGGTAGGG